>NW_011888945.1:1591535-1611528 GCF_000151845.1 Pteropus vampyrus | reverse complement strand
CTAGAACCACACACCCAGGCCCAAGGCAGTCACTGGCCAGGAGAAGGACATTCATCCTTTCTGAGGCTGAGGCTGCCTGGGACAGGGTAGGGGGCACTGTGGGTGCCTGGGATGTGCCCCCTTGCACTTGTGAGTTTTGAAACCCTGACCCCCTGTACCCCATGTCTCCAGGCCCCTCTGGGCAGTGGGCATTGACTTCTTCAGGCCGCAGGTTCACTCAGACCCTGAGGCAGGGGACCAGCGTGTTAACCGTCCCAGCCTCATCAGTTGGTGGGGACACCCAGGGCCCTGCAGTCCATAGTGAGACCTGGGCCAGCCTCCGCGGTGGTCTCCCTTGATCTCAGAGTGTCCCAGGAGCCTCAGTGATGGCCCTGCCTGGGAGGGTCACGAGAGGCTGCCTCGGTGCCAGTCTCCACCTCTGCCCTCTGCCCTCTGCCCTCTGCCCTCTGCCCTCTCCTGTGTTGTCCCGCCCTCTAAGCTCCATCCCTCCTACTGCTGGGAGCAGAATACTTTTCCCGTGGGGAACCCTTCCTCCACAGGAGGCTCATTTGGGTTGCGAGGGGCCGACCCCTCCCCGACACCGATGCTGTGGGTGGGCCCAGATGGTCAGTCACAGCATCGCACCCCCAGGTCTGGTTGGCTACCATGCGGATGGCGTACGATCCAGTAAGAGTCGATGTCTGCTGAGATCCATGGAAAAAAAGCCATGCTTTCTATCCCCTAAGGTCTCCAGGTGTGAGCCTGGAGCTGGGGGTCTCCATGTCACCCCCACAGTGGAGAGTCTGCCCGAGAATGAAGCCAACATAGAAGAGGAAAGCAGAGTTAGAAGATGAAGAGAGACTGGGTCCTGACTCCATCAGTTGAACCCCTGGATCCAGCCATGCCTGAAGCAGTACTATCTCTGAAATCATCATTAATGAAAACCAACAATTTTTTTTTCATGTAAACCAGTTCAAGTTAATTTTTTGTTGCCACTGGAAAGAGTCTTGACTAAACCACCTACCAAGAGGCTACTCTTCCCAAACCAGGATCCCATGACCCTGCTTTGATCACCGGCGCCAATGCCCTTGTGGGCCTGACTTTGCCACTCACTTCTTCTGGGTGCTGAAGACGGAAGGCTGGTTGTGCCTCCTGGAGCCTCGTCCTCCAGCTCTCGAAGCTTCTCTGCAGGGGAGCTGCTTGCCCTGCGTCCACTGAACACTCTCTGTTTTCTTTTGAGACGTCCGACAGACACAGAAAAGTGCTTCTCCTCCCTGTCTACATCCGCTCCTCTCTGGGGGTCCGACATGCCACACAAGGCCCGGGACCGACCCAGAGGACAGCTACGCCCAGGGCCAGGCCGTTGTTTGTCACGGGGGATCAGGCTCAGTGTTTGCAGAGATTAGGAGTTCTTGGAGGAAGGTGGGAATCCACGTGTTTATGTGAATTCCCGTTTTTTTTTCTAATTGCTAGCAACAAAATTTAAAAAAAAAAATTAAGCACTGCGAAGACCAGCTCTCTCTCGGATCACTGGTTTGTAACTTTTGTCCTAGTAGATTAACAAAGTGACCCGGGTGTCAGACCACAAAGAACGAGGTGGCCTCGTGGACAGACGTGAAGCGGAAGCAGGAGGCCCAGGTTCCGGGCCTAGGTCACGCAGCCCGTCACCTCGGGCTCACGATTTCATTTATAAAAATTTCTAGCTGTTTATTTCTTAACCCTATACAGTGGACTTCATTATTCTCTTTTCGAAAAAGAGAAAGCCCATCTTGGGGAGATAAGCGGTCACCGAACCAGAGCCTCCAGCCCCAGCACCGGGCCGTTTGGGTCACACAGCCAGCTCTTGGCCTTGAGCCCCCCGCGTCTCTGGGGGGCGGGGGTGGGGGGCGCGCAGCTGATCCATCTTCAGCATCAGCACTCAGGCCGGTTGCAGGGTCTGGGCTCCTCCAGGGTCACGGGCTTTTCCTCCTCTGGATTTAGGGTTTTTCCCTCCCCTCTCCGCCCCAGGCTGCCCCGGCCCTCTGTATGCGCAGCAGGTTTTATGTCTGTAGCCCATTGTCTTGCCACATTCCTGGTTTGGGTGATGTTTCTAAAACTACTGGCAAAGGGTTAGCGGTTTCATTGTCTACGTTAGAAAAACACCACGAGGACTGTCGTGCGTGCGCCTGTGCCCCGTGAGCCGCGGCAGGACGATGGCGGCCTGGTCCTCACTGCTTGCCAGGCTTCGGTGCCCTTTTGTCTGCCCAAGGTAACGGTTTCTGAAAAGAGGGAGATTCGAAAGCTCAGGCATGTAGCTCTCAGCACCGGTTTCTTGTTTCGTTAATGGTACTTAACTGCGATAATAGTGACACATTGAAATGGCCCTTGCCACACACTCTGAGAAGGTCACCCCAATGTGCAGAAGCTTTGAGCTGTTATACTGTCCTTATAGAACAGACGAGGGCAAGCTGTTTGTAGTGTCCCCTTTCACAGATGGGAAAACAGAGGCCACGCCTGCCTCGACGACCAGCTCGGCGAGCCCGCACAGCAAAGCAACAGGTAACACTCGCGTGGCCTACATTTTTAATCTTAAGGTCTATGTGACATCCGCGCCCAGTCGGCTTTGCCCCCACTTGTCTTGCTGGGGCATACTAAGTAATTTGGATTCAGAAGCAGAACTTACAACCTCCTAGCCATTGTGACCTGGCCCTTACTCTTCTTGGTTCTGTCTCTTTCCATTATCTTCCTCAGAAGCTGACCACTGGACTACGAAAGCCAGGTGTGGACTAGGGGTCATGGGGATCGCCAAGCTCCAGAGGGACAGGCAAGCAGGGGTTCACCAGCCCCCTTCCTCCTCTGAACCAGCCCGGGACCCCGCCTGTCCTGCCTACGTCTCCTTAGATGCCAAGGAGAGCAGCCGAAGGTCAGGACCCTGGGACGGGACCGGTCTCGGTCGGAGTGGCTGCCCTTGCTGGCGACCCGACAGCCACGCAAACCTGACCTCACATTCTTGTCCACTGGCCACTGGTTTTTATCCCCGTGATTCTTAGGAGAGCCTGCCCAGATCCGTCTGTCTTTGTCACCTCCTCCTGGCCTTTGGGGACTCTTCGGTCTTGGACTAACTGGAGAACGGCCCTCTCTGCGTGCGAGGAGCTCAGCCCCGTGGGAACTTCCTGTTGTATTTACTGCGCCCTCCCATCTCCACCCCGCCGAAAGGCGCTGGTACAAAAAGATGAAATTTGTCATCGTTGGCTATGTCATTTCTCTTGGCGGTGGTGGCGCTGTGCTCGCAAGTCTCCCGGGGGAGAACTTGTGGGTGAAGGACTTACGGAGAAATCCGTACTTAGGCCAGCAAGACCACAAGTGGAACTATGAATTTGTGGATGTAAGTACATTTATATATATTCACTAAAAACCAAACGAAACAGCCGTCTGACCAAAGAGACTTCGGAAGACGTTGTGCAGGCTGTCAGGTAATAATGAAGGGGATAGTTTCGGGGTCGCCGATGTCAGCAAAATCTTAAACTCACTCCGCCTTCCCCCAGCTCCTATGCGCATTTGAGCCCACACTGTGTCATCACAGAAAAAGGGGGCCCCAGAAGCCCGCAGGCCTGGGTTGAATTCCAGCCCCACTCCTGGGGCCTCTTACCTCCTTGAGGTCCGGGCCCCTCGCCCGCAGGAAGCGGGAAGGGCTTTCTTGGGTTGTTGGGAAGATTCGCCGAGATCGTGACTTAAAGTGGTGAGCACGGTGCATACAGCAGGCACTTAACGAATGCCGCCCCCTCTTCCTGTTCTCCTTCCCGCCCTCACTCTGCAGCGTCCTTCATCCAAAAGCCGATGTTTTTCTGATTTTAAGATCTGGCCTCTTCCAGCCCCACCTCCGACGGGCTCCGTTTGGATGTCCAGATCCCAAATCTCGATGTAGGGGAAAAGGTGGACTTGAAAATTTACACCAGAGGCAGATCTAAGTTTTTGGGGGGCCTTGAGCTTATACATTTTGAGGTGCCCTCTTATAAAACTGTGAGTTCCAGTTTGGGCTCAGGGCTGTGGGAGGGTCTGGGTAAGCGAGCGGACTGAAGGGAAGCTGCATTAGCTCTGCAGCAAATCCCCTTAGAGCCACTGTGTGCTGTGCCCCAGGGCCTAGGCCCGATCGCCTCCCCCTTGGAGCCCTCCTTGATGGCCGTCTGCAAGCGCCAAGAGCGAAGCCTGGGGAGGAGGAAGAAGTGGAGATGGGTTCCTCTACCTCCTTCACCACACCCAGCTTTGTCAGCTCCCGGGGAAGCCCTGCCCTTTGCCAAGTCTCCTCTTGAAATGTGGCCAACATCTCTGCCATACGTCCTCAGCCTTGGGACTAAGAGGTGGCCCTGGCCATTGGCTGGAGCCAGACAGCGTGAAGCTGGGGTCTGGGCTGCCCCTGCCAGGCCTGCCTGAGCGTGCTCAGCTGAGATGACCCCAGGGCCTGGGCCTCCACCCCCTTCCCTTCCTCCTCCTCCCTTCACCCTCCCTTCCCAATCCAGCCTCCCCTCAGCTCTGCAGGATCCCCCACCCCCACTGTGCTAACACGGGCCCAGATGAGGTGACATCCTGGTGATGACGGGGCTGTCCAGTTGCCTGGAAAGGGCTGACAGCAGACGCAGCCCTGGCCGGGCAGAGCAAGTCCCCAGCCAGCTGGCGAGGGGATGGGCCCGAGCCAGGTAATTATCGCCTGGTGCAGAGGTCGAAAGCCGCACGGAGCCTGGCGCACTAATGAAACACGAATGGGACATCTGTGTTCAGGAGTTCAGCAAACCATGGAAACCCAACTTTGCCAAGAGTTTTGTGCTACTGAAGGCAGAAGCACCCCTTCCCGCCACGGGAGCAGCAAGCACACCAGCAACCACTCTCCCCTGCCTCTCCCCACGGTCTTTCTCCGGAGGGGTTGCAGCTTTCCTGGTCCTCGGGAAACTGCCAGAGCTGGGGGCAGGCGAAGGGCTTTGCCCAAAGGCCCTGAGAGCCCCTGGCTCCTGGACACCTCCGGGGGAGGGACGAGAGGGACTGGGGCTGTCCCGGGCTCCGTCTCCTCCCCATCCTGGTTCTGAGTCAGGACGGGCTCCCCTTCCTCCAGCGCCCTCGGCATGCGTGGTGTGGGGGCCTCGGGAGGGTGCTGAGCCCCACGTGAGGGGCGGTGCCAGGAAGCCCGGGTTTGCTCAGAACTGCCATCTGCTCCCTGTGCCACCTCGACAAGTCACGTGATCTCCCGCGCCTCAGCCTCCACCCCTGTAAAGTGAGGGTGTGGCTAGGGCCCTTGCGTTCCTTCCGTTTCTTTGGGTGGCAAGTGACAGACACTGACCCTGACCGCCTCATCCAGCAGGAGAAGATTTGCTGCAGGAAGGGGCGTCGTGTGGAGCTGGAGGGGGTGCTGGAAGCAGGGTGGGCACGGGGCCTGGGCAGCAGGAGGTGGGGGCTTGGCCCTGACTGGACTCACTCCAGTGTCCCTGTCCCACGTCTTGGCACCACTCTGCCTTAGTTTCCAAGTCCTGGGGACAGACTCTTTGGCCTTGCCACAGGGCCAGCCCCGGTCCTGGCGCCTACCTCCTCCGAGGGGGACTCGCAGAGCGCCGGCTGCAGATGCGCTGAGCGGGGCGTGCCCGACCCCTTACAGCCTGAAGCCAGGACAGCCTGGGGGGCTGACCTCCCTGCTGCTGCCTTCCAGCTTGGCCCACCCCTCCGGGACCCATGCTCGAGCGGGTCCCTTGGGAGCACGCCTCGCCTATGGTCCATATCTGTGCACGGGCCACTGCTGCTTCCGTAACCACTGACACAGGCCAGGCCCTTGCTGGGCACCCAACTCTAGAGCCTTCCAAATCGCTTGTTGGGTGCTGGCTGAGGAACGGGGGCCTTAGCGGGCAGTTGCTGGGGCTCGTGGCAGAGGTGTCAGGACTGCCGGTTAAGTGGGGTGCAGTCCCGAGGCTCAGGCTGGGCCGTGCACCCCCGCCAGGCCTGTCCCACTGGCCGAGGCTGTAATTCCAGCCAGGTCCATGCAAGTGCCCCCCGTTAGGGAGGCCAGAGAGTGGGCCGCAGCCAGGGGCCTGGGCCGAGCGTGTGTTGTTGGGGGACCTAGCAGGAGCCAGGAGGGTGGGGTGGGCCCCAGATGGCTTGGGGATCGGGGGCCAGACCACCTCTGTGTGGTGAGGGCCCGCCCCTCCTGCCGGGCCCCTGCTCTCCCGGTCAGCTGTGCTCCCAGCGGGAGGGGGGCTCATGCAACCTCCCAGGCATTTTCCAGGACACCCGCTTGCCAGACCAAGAGTCTGACCGAAGATGATGGGAACGAATCCACCAAGGCCACTTCTGTCTGAGTCAGTGAGGGCCCCAGGCCCCTGGGTGCCACTCGTTTCTCCCTGTCATTAAGAATCGCTAAGAAAGATCTGCAAATAGATGGAAACCTTCACGCTCAGAGCTCCGCAGGAGCGGACGTGGCGGACCCTGTCGCGGGGCCCCCTCCATCCCTCCTGCTTCCTGGGGCAGATTCTGAGGGTTCAGGGTCCACCCTCCTCGCAAGGCCGTGGCTTTGGGAGTTGCGACTGGTCTAAGGTTCCCCTTCCCCTTGACATTGGAGCTGGTCAGCCGCCTTTGGACATGAGGTGACGAATCCCTTTGTCGTTCAGACTTCTTTGAGCTGGCGTTTCCATCTCTTGCAGCCCGAAGCCACCCGGCGGTCCTGCACGTGGAGAGCAACTTCCTCCTTGTCTTGGAGATGATGGACTGCGAGGCTCGGATGCCCCGTGGATCCTCACGGCAGCCCCGAGCCTGAGACGTGTGGCATCGGCTCCCTGTTGCAGATGGAGACATCTGAGGCCAAGGACACCCAGGTCTGTGGTGAGAGGGGGCAGGTCTCAAATGCAGGAGGGAGGGATGGGAGGGCAGCAGAGGACAGCCCGAGGTCATCCTGGGGCCTGGCAGCTGAGAGGGAAACGGAAGCCTCGCCTGAGCCGGAAGCCTCGCCTGAGCCGGAGGGCACCCCGCCGTCCCCGCCCGACCCCTGCTCTTTCGCGGCGGGGGTGGGGGGTAGGGGGCCCTCCCTTTCCACACGAGAGCCGCAGCGTTTGTCAACTGCTCACGCCGTGCGTCACCATGCGTCCCCTCGCGTGTCCCCGTGGGGTCCCGTGAGATGTCCTCCGTCATTTGCATTTTCGGGTGAGGAAACGGAGCTGAAGAAAAGTAAGTGCTGGCGTCTGAATCGAAACTCAGTGTCGCGGAGATTTTAACCATCGTGCTGCACCAAACCACCCACCTCTCCACGCAGAAGCCGGGCAGATAAAGGCCACACCGCGGAGCCACGGCCGAGGGGGCAGAGTGTCGACTCCCGGCTCAGCAGGCACGTTGTCCAGCCAGGAATCCGGGCCCCAGACCTCAGCAGCTTAGGTGCCCCTTGTCTCAGTGCCCCAAGGCCTAGCCCAGTGCTGGCACACAGGAGATGCCCCAGGGGTGCTTGTTGAATGAATGAATGAGCGTCTGTATTAGTGGCCGGAAAACCCGTCCTGGTCCAACAGCAGCCTTAGACTGGAGGCTCGTCCTACAGACGTAGACACAAGCCCGAGGTCTAAGGTCACAGGTGAGGTGGGGAGGTCGGGACCAGATCTGTGTCTCCTGCCACGAGTCCAGCGTGGCCCAGGGGCTCTGGGCTTTGAGTTTTATCTGCAGGCCCACCACGTGGTCGGGGGGATGGGGGGAAGGAAGTGGTGGGCGTGGGCGTCTGGGGGAAAGTGGATGAGAAACAGCAGGGACTCAGTGGGAGGGAGATGCTGCTCGTCCCCCTCAGGGCCTCAGGGAAGGAGCCAGCTGGGGGACAGGGCTCTGATGCCGCTCTGCCCGGCCCTCTGGCCAGATCTGATGATGAGTTGCCTCTGGTGGCCAGAGAGGGTGGACTGCACCAGTGACCTGTGGAGTTTGCCTGCCCTGGGACACTCACCCCACCCCACACCCTCCGAGCTGGCAGGACCAATAGGACAGGCTCCGTGGGGCTTGGCTTGTACCGCCGGCCATGAACTTTGCTCAAAAGTGCTCTGTAGGCAGAAAGCGGAGTCGCAAAAAGGCTTTCATGCGCTATTTCAGGATTGCTGGCCCTGAACATTTATCACTTACTGATGCATATAATTTGCCTGATGACTCAGTTTCATATATTTTAGTTTCCAAAGATAAACAGTTTTGCATATTTCCTGCAAACGGGGGTTATATTTAATAATCTGAGGGTAGGAGGGCTGGATGCTGGGGACAGGGAGCTCGGAGAAGGCAGAAGACACGGTGCAGCCTGGGGACAGCGGTCTGGGGTCTTGCACACTCTGGACATTTTGACAGGAGGTGGCTTTGGCTTGAAGACCTACTAGGAGAGGTGCAGAAGGCTGGCCGCAGGAAGGGCTGGTTTTAGAGAGGTGCAGAATCGAGTGGACGGGCCCTGGTGCCTGCTGCCTCTCCGGAGGTCTTCGGTCAGGGGACGGGGCTGGGCGGGCATCGGGGAGGGAGCCCGAGGGTTCTGAGCCAAGGCGAAGATGCTCACTGCTGCTCACAGTGTCCAGGCCCAGCCAGGGCCGGCTGTTTCACACCCCCGCCCCCCGCCCTGGGGCCCAAGCAGGTCAGCCTGAGAGGAGCGATGGCCGTTAGAACCCGCGCTGGGGCACTACGGGGCTTCCTGGAAGCCCCAGAAGACAGTCCCGCCGACAGCGCGGGCAGACGTGGGCTCCCGACCCAGCTCTGTTACTGACTTGGCGGTGACTCGGACACCGTTGCTCCTTTTGAATCTGGACAGTAAATTTACGTTATCGGGTTTCTCAAAGATTGGGATGACATGTGACGTGTGAAAGCACCTAGTACAACGCCTGGCACAGAGTCCATGCTCAATAAATGCTTCTCCACAAGATGCGTGTGCTCCGCTGTGTGTTAGGTCCTTAGGGTGATTGGAATATGTACTGCGGTTTGTATCCTTAAGAGCTTCTGTCTTGTTAGGGAGGCAAAGCGCACCGTTGGGCAAGGGAAGCTGTAATCGGCAAAGACAGGGTCTGATTAGATCGTAGTATTCATCTGGACTTTTCTTTTGGTGGCGAGTGACAAAAAGCCAGCTCAAATGGCTTGAGCAGAATCTTGTAACCAAACAGAACAAGGGTAGCCTCCTCCACCACTAGCTGCAGGGGCCCGAGTGACGTGGCTGGGGCGTGGCTTTGAACTTGCTGTCTCTGGAAGGGCTCCTTCCCCAGGCAGACTATCCCCACGTGGTGCCAGGACAGCTGCCAGGAGCTGCAGGTTGACATCCGCCTGCTCAGATGCGCCAACGGGAATAAAGGCTCCTCTTCCCCTCCGGCCCAAAGGAAAGGCTTAGAAATGAGTCACTTCGACTCAGCAGGTCTGGCTTGGGTCACGTGCCCGTCCTTGACCCAACGTCTATGGTAAACAGGTGAAGTGGGAGGTAGATTGTATTTTTGCTCTCAACTCTTCATTCTCCTTACCTGTCAGAGGATCATTCGTGCCACACGACTGGCAGTGTCCCCCGTGGGAGCAGTTTACCTGCCCTCTCCCATGACCTTGAGCTCAGCATGGTGCTTGCTCTGGTCAGTGGCATGTGAGCAGATGTGATCTATGTCATGTCCAAGCAGAAGTGTTAAGAGCTTTAACCTTACAAATTTCCACCAGCCCCTCTTCCTCTTTCCTCTCTGTCTTCAGAAGGGGCTGTCACAAACAGAGGCCGGATCTGAACATGGAGAGGACACACAGAGCAGAGCCGCAGCTAACCAGAACTCTGTGTGGAACCTATGTGAGAACTGAACGTTCGCTGTGGTACGTCACTGAGGCCTGGGGGTCGTTCGTTACAACAGCGCCATCCAGTAAAATCTGACTGAGACAGAGAGAATTGATCCCGGACAGGCAGAAACAACAGAGCTGTTCCAGAGAGGCAGGAAGGTGCTAGAATCCAAAAGCTCTGTGAATTCAGGGGCCAAGGCTCCTGTGACTGGCTTAAGGCTTGAAACAGACTGGGTGGCCCATCCGCATTTGGTGAGTTGGCAGAAACGGCTGACGAGCTGGTTGTCTAGGGCATTCCTATATAGATCTGATTGAGTCTTGTCCTAGATTCAGTATTTCCTGTGGGTTCCCTGTAAAACACAGCCCTGATCACATTGCTTCCTTGTTGAAAGTCCCTCAGGAGGTCCTCATTGCCTGCCTGGACCTGTCGCAGGGCCTGGTTGCTGCATGTGCTGGCAAGCTGACCTGCGTGTGCTCCTTGGTGCTCCCATCTCCACTGCCTCTACTGGGGCAAATCCACCAGCATCCCTCAGCTGGACTGGGGCTGTAACCCCCTGACTGCTTCCACTCAGCACCTCCCTCCACTCCCCACCCAGCAGCTCGCAAGACCGTCTAAAAATGTAAATCGCGTCAATGCACAGCATGCCGTCACATGTGCAATAAAACCCAAATACAATTTGTATTTTTCCAGAATGACCATAACCTACCTCCCAGCCCCCATGCTCCCCAACAGCATGGCCCCGACACTGCCCTCACAGAGAAGTGGGGTCTGTGTCCCCTTTCCTTGAACTTGGGTGGACTCTTGACTACGGTGGACAAGACACATTTCTGAGGCTAGACCCTGTAACAGGTGAAGAAGCTTCTGCCTGGCTCCTTGGGACAGCATCTCTTGGAAGCCAGCCACCGCCCTGGGAGAAAGCGCGGGCAGCCTGTGGAAGGGCCCCTGTGGAAGGGAGCACAGGCCTGAAGCCCACGTGATGTTTTGTTACGCAGCTGTCGGTGACCGATGCACGCAGCCTGCAAGGCCCTGAGGGACGCGGCTCTCGTTAGCACGACCTCCGTCCACTGTCATCTTCATGTTCTGTGCGCTTTATTATTTTCATGTTCTATTTCTTGGATAAGCCACGCACAACTCGCCTCAGGACCTTGGCCTGTGTTCTTTGCCCTGCTTGGTACCTTTTCCTCTGTTCCAACCGACTGGCTCTGTGTCATCCTCAGGACTCTCAAATGTCATCTCAGGGAGAAGGTCTCTGACCACCTTGTTAAAGGAACTCCTGCCCGCTGTCCGTACTCACCATCAAATGACCGCTTGTTTTATTTTCTTGGTACCACTTACGACCATCTGAAATGATCTTGCTTAGTTTTTTCTGTATTGTCTGTGTCTCCCCAGGAGACTATAAGCTGTAGGAGGGCAGAGGCGAGTCATTCTCGTGTACCGTGCGTGATGGTTAGTTCGTGCCACTGTGACCGAGACCCAGAGTGCCCAGATTAAACATTTGTGAGTGTGTCAGCGAGAGTGTTTCTGGACAAGATTAGCACTTGAATCAGCTGACTGAGTCAACAGATGGCCCTCCGCAGTGTGGGTGGGCCTCCCCGCATCGGTCCAGGGCCTGTGTAGAACGAAAAGGCAGAGAAGGGGCGTTCACTCTCTCTGCCTGGCTTTGAGTTGGGACATCAGTCTTCTCTTGCCCTCACTGGGACCAGGACACCATTGGCTCTCTCATTTTCTTCAAAACTGGCTTTCCTGGGTCTCCAGCTTGCAGATGGCAGATCATGGGACTTTTCGGCCTCCATATCTTGTAAGGCAATTCCTTATAACAAATCTTATCTACATACCTATATCTTCATCTGTATCTATCTCTTATTGGTTCCGTTTCTTTGAAGAACCCCGACTAGCACACTAAACGCCTCCCCAGCACTTAAACGGTCCTTGGCGCCTGGTAGGAACTTGGTAAATATTTTTCAAATGAGCCGACACGGCGCTGCTTTGTGCAGCTTCTGTAGCTCAGGCTGCTGTGTCCGCAAGGCCGCCGAGGCTTCTTTCCTGTTGCTAGCGCTCGTCTCTGAAGACTCGGCTCGGCTCTCCCTGCGGCCGGGAGCGCGAGCCGGATGCAGAATGTTCTATGATTTCTGATGCTGTTTTCTCAGGATTTTTTCCTTCCTCTATCTTTTCATGAAGGGCTCTTTTCCATTTCTGGCGATCGTACGCGGCGGTCCCTGGCTGTCTATACGCCGTTAAGAATGAGGCACTAAAAAGCCAGATGAGGAAAGAGGCTGTGGATCTCTCCAGATCCTCCGGGCAAACTTGATCTCAATCCCCATATTTTCGGCGGGGTCGTCACTGTGCCCGTGGCTGTTGATACACACCTGGTTCATTTTCATCACAGAGTAAAAGTTGTTCAGTCTTCTCCCGGGGTGGGAGGGGCATAGGAGCACAGGGTGGAGGTGGGGAGGAGACTCGCTGATGGGGTGACCAACTCACCCTGCTTTGCCTGGGGCCATCTTGGTTTTCGCACCGGAAGTCCCATATCCTGGGAAATCCTTCAGGTTCAGGCGACCAGGACAGCTGGTCTTGCTGTCCTTATGCCGACTTTCCACCAGGGCTCTTGTCCTCGGTCCCATCCTATCCTCCATCTTCAGGCGTCCCCGGTCCTTCTGGCTCCTGGGCCTGGCTGGCCTTCTGCGGGGAAACTGGTTTGCCTCTTGTTGCCCACTCTCTTCCCCACCCCTTGAAATCAATTAAATGTCAGCTCTCTGGCGTGTTGAGTCAATTACCACTGCTCCAGCAACCGTCCGTCTTTGAAAATTCCGCGGACGTCTCTCATTTGCTGGGTAATCATCCCTTTTCTTTTCCTTCTTTTCCCCTCTTTAATTCTCCTTCCCCCCGACCCTCGCCGCCGCCACACGCACACTTCCACCCCTCACCCGGGGCCGTTGCCGCTTCTCCTTGAGAACTGGATCTCTGAAGCCGGGGCGTCCGCGCCCACACGCTGGCGGCGTGCACCTGGGGCCTTCTGCGTGCAAAGCAGATGTGCCAACCGCTACACTACGGGGCCACCTCCCTCCCTGTTTTCTTTGTTCCTGTGGGTTTATAACTGTTTTGTTCTGTTGTCGTCATTTAGGGGGAGTCCCCGGACCCAGAGTAAATGTATGTGTTTCATCTCTCTTGCTTAACTGTAAGTCCCTCCATGCTTCCGACTTAGCCACCATCAGCTGGACTGTGCTCTGAGGCCGACTCTCATACCTCCTCCCACCCCGACCCTCCAGGCCTGATATTTTATGATACTGAGTCTCTTCTAAAACCGTAATTTCACAGTTGTTAAATTTTAGTTCTATATTTAAGTGGATCCAATCCTTGACACTGATGTTTTCACGTACTTCTTCCTTTTGTGGTTCTTTCTTTAAATTGGTTGATTTCAATGACAAGTTATTTTTTTCCAAGGGCTTGGCTGCTATATTCTTGGGTTTTATCATGTTTGAGAATATCTCCTGTTTCCATTATACTCAAATAGCATTTCATCAGGTTATAGTTCTCTTGGTTAGTCTAGAATTCTGGAGCTACTTCTCCAAGTTTCCTGGCATTGAACATGGATATAGGCAAATCTTTGCCAACTGGATTTTTTTTTCTTGTTGGTTGTTTTTTTTTTTCTGTGTTGGCCTTCAAAGAACTCACTTTTATCCCTTGATGTTCTAGCGTTTAATCAGGCAGCGTTTCCATGTTGATGGTTCCGATTTAAGTGTTTCTGGAACACTGAATACACATATATTCCGTTGAAAAAGTTTTTTATTTAAGAGAAATTTTCTCGTATTATCTCTTTACATTCATTTTCCGTTCCATTTTTTGATCGTTTACCTCAAGGTCACACGTTCTTTACGATGCACCATCTTCATTCGTTTTTCGATATCAACTTATCTCTGATGACTTCGATCTCTTCACTTCGTCCGCGTTCACTAATCTTCTCCAGCTTTTCCATTGCACCGATGGTTTGGGTTTTAAGCGTGTTTTCTGTTCCTCGCTGTATAAAGTTAGCCGCGACTCTCCTGGCGATGTTTTGCTCTCGTCTGTCCTCTTGGGCCTGAGCAGCCTCCGTTTGTATCTCTTCCTGTCGTTTCATTATCTTCGTCTTCTGCTGTCGTTTTGCTGAGTGACCGTGCTTATTAGTTGCTCCGTCATGACGAATCGCCTTCTCTTCCCAGAGTCACTCTCTCCTGTGGGTCAGGGTCTGGGTTTCTCTCTGTCTCTGTCTCTCTCCTTCCCTCCTCCTCTCTTTTCCTTATGGATTGCCATGTTATCACTGTCAGATGTCATTGCGGTGTTGGAACGGCCTTGGAGATTCCTGCGGGTGTGCGGGTGACTTCCCCGCTCCTTGCTCATCGCATCTGAGATCAGTTTGTTTTCTCTTCTAAGCTGCAGTCAGAGGGTGTGTGGAGTTGTGTCCACTTTTCTATAACGGGTTGGGGGCGGGGGACAGTGCAGCTTAAGGGAAAGGAGGTCTTTGTCATGACACAGGGGCTCCACGCCCTCATCTGAGATTGTGTAAATCTCTGCTTGTGTTTGTATCCTTCGTCGTGGGGACCTCTTCCCACGATGAGTCTCAGATGGTGTCCAGTTTGGACTGGCCCTCAGGCCTTCCCTTCTGTCAGTTCGTGGGGCCTTTTGACGTGGTTTTCAGTGGGCCATTTGAAAGCAGGGCTGAGGAAGGGAGTGGCAGGTGGGCTCTTGGGGTAAGGACGAGGAGCTAGGGGATGGACATTTGGATGTTTGGGCCCAAGAGTGATGTCCATCTGACATGAAGCACTGGCCAGCATCCGTTCTCACTTTGATCTTTTCGCTGTCCCCTCACTTGGGCCCCGTCGCTGGGAGTGGTCCATGGGTGGTCAGTGGTCTGGCATGTGCTAGGTCTGAGAGGACAGTTCCCTTTAGGGGACATCATTTACATGCTCGGGAGCTGTGGGGAAGCACAGGACCGAACCCAGCCTGTGGCCAGGGGACCATGTGCTGGGTAGGCAGCCTGAGCTCTGAGAACTGGCCCCCACAGGCCACCCCCCAGAGCTCTCGGACCCCAGGTGACACGTCACCCATCAGCCTGTGAGACCCGTCTACCTCTCTGGAACCCTCAGGCCTCCGCAGGCCCAAGATGGGGCACGTGTCGCCAGTGGGTCAGAGGGAAATGACTGCTCCTTCCTGGCCCACTGGACCAGCATGAGGACAGGAGAATGGTCCCCAGGTATTGCCTGTTACAGACTCGGCTGCCCAGGGTGAAGACGGACATGGTGGACCCTGGGCCCAGACGCCTCTTCCTCTGGGAGCTGACTCCAGGCTCCCGGCTGTCACTGCCTGTCTGTCTCCACCTGACCCATGAACTTCTTAAGCGCAGGCACCATATCTCATTCACCCAGTGCCTGGCGCACAGTAGGCACTCACTAAATGCCTACTGAGCGCCTGAATGAATGACCTCACCGGTGCCTCCCGTCATCCCCACACGCCAGCGACCACACGTACACGGGGACACACACTGTTCGTGAACGGGCGAGTTTAAGGCTGGTTGGATCCACTCGTAATTACATAGTTAAGTAAAATTTATGTTTGGCAAAATTAGCCAGGCTCCGTGAGGGCAGCGGAAACCAGAGAGCTGCTCGGTTTCAAAGTCCCGTCCCTCCGTTTAAAACAGTTTGCCGTTCTTCTGTGGCCACGGCTCAGCGCTCCTGGAGGCTTACTTACTGGTCCACAGATGACGGATGGCGTCTCCCGCTCTGTTTGGAAGGGAAGACTTGAACAGCTTGTCCGCACCTCTCCACTCGGACATTAAATCAACATGGCTCTATTAGTGGCCTTGGGATGCCAGCTGAGCTGTCTCTGAGCCTGTCACCGTGATGTCTTCATCTGTAACCAGAGCAGACGTGAGCTCCTGGCAGCTTCAGGAGGTGACAACAAATCCAATTAGCTCCTCTCCATGGCGCCACAGTACTACCGCGAAACGGCCTGACAGGGAGGGCGGCTGCAGTGCCCCGCACAGTGGGACGTGGCGTTCGCGAGGAGGAGGAGAGAGAGAGAGAGAGAGAGAGAGAGAGAGAGAGGAACAAAGGGACCGAGCTTCGTTGTTGGAGGGACTTTCTGCGTGAGTGGAGGGACCTCGTGCCTGCAGAGGCCCAGCCCCTCTGGTTCTCGGAGGGCTGACGAGGCCACCAGAAGCCCAGCTGATAGCGCCAACCCTACGCTGAAACCTTGCTTGACTCCGATGCTAGTTTTCCTGGGCACAGTTCCTGTCCCCCTCTGCCTCCTTCCCCCTCCTCCCCTCGTTCCTCAGCTCCACACACGGTCCAGAAAAATCCAGAACTTTTGGTGCTGGCGGCAGCTGAACACTTGGTATTTCTCTCGGTCAGCTGGGTGCCAAAAGACAGACCCTTTCCTGGCAGTGAGTGGGCGTGGGGTGAGGGCAGCAGGCTGCGGTGACGCAGCAAGGGGAGAAGGTGCTGGAAGGGCGCCGTGGAGGCCCAGCTCAGCAGTTCTGGCACCGCATGGGAGCGGAGGAGGAGAAAGCCGGGCGCGAGGCTCGGCTGTCTGCTCTGCGTTTAGATTCCGGGGAGGTCGGAGGGGAGAGAGAAAAGAAGGAAGAAAAAGAACAGCCTCCACGAAAGAAAAAAACACAAACTCGAAGCAGCTCGCCAGTCGGGGGGTTCACTAAAGTTCCCGGGTTCCCGAGAGGGACGCAGCGTTAATGGTTTCTTGGGTCATTTACTTCCCAAGAACGAGGCCCCCCACAAGCTCTGACGTTCCCAGCCCTCCGCCGGGCCCGGATGCCCTTCCGCAGTCAGGCGTTCTCTGTGCTCCGAGAATACCATGAACCGGCGAAGAGGGACTTGAGAACAGGGCCGGTCTCAGGTAAGGGGACCCTTGAGATGGAGAATGTGAGGGTTTGATGGAGAGGGGCCAAGAAAAGCGGGTAGGAGAGGAAGGAGCAAGGGGACCTCTGAATAGGGCCGTGGAGTGAGTGCACGAGGATGTCCGCTCTGCACAGCGCCCCGCTCTGCGTGGTGAAGGGATGGAGTGCCAGGGGCCAGGGTGTGCAGGGGGGCAGGTGTGCCCGAGGCAGAAGGCCTCTCCTGAGACTGCTGAGTAGCTGAGTGGCCTTATACACTGCACTCAGCCTCTCTGAGCGTCCGGTTTGCTGCCCCTCAGCAGGAATGAAGGGTGGAGTCCTCGCGAGGCTGTCCGGAGGGAGGACACTGCGAGCACCTGCCAGGCCTCCTGCCCTCCCTTTCCCTTTTCCCTCTGCCTCTCGCCTCCCTGGTTCTTCAGGAAGCGCTACGAGGGGGAAACAGGCCCCTACCTGAAGAAGCCAGGCTTCAGGGATGCGTCCAGAGTTCGGACCACGTGAAAGGGGCCAGAGTCACTTCCAGGAAAGGGCTCAGTGCGTGGACCCCTTCCCGGGAGAGGCGGCGAGCGGGCATCTGCAACTGTCGCCTGCTGGAGCCAGCGGGAATATAGTCAGCGGCTAGCGGCTGGCAGTGCGGGGCCTCTGCTGCCAGCTCGCCGGTGGGGCGGTCGCTCTCTGCCACAACCTGGTACTGTCTACCTGTGGGGGGCTGGCAGCAGCGGGGCCCTGGGGTGAGCGACGGAAGCGGGAGAGGCAGGGAAGAGGCCAAGGGGCCGGGAAGGGGCTTCGCGGCCCTCCTTTCAGAAGCAGGTTGTTGGGGATGCGCGTTATCGCAGTCCAGCTCATTCCGGATTAATTGGGCAGGATATGGAGGCATCTGGCTGTGGCATAGAGCAGCCCGAGATTCCACGTGCACTGGAGCTCCGGGCGGCTTTTGGAACCAGCCCAGTGCTGCCAGGCACAATTATTTTCAGCAATGTCTTTCTGCCACCGAAACTTAGGACTGTGGACTTTGGCATTCGAGCTAAGTGCCAATTTGCGAGCTCACAAATTGACACGATCCTTGATGCAAGATGTTGTACCGGGGCCGAATGGCAGGGAGATAGACTCCCCGCCCGCCGCCACGTGGCGGTCGGGCCTGTTTGGAGAGAGCTCTTTGTGTGTGCGCGTGTGTGTGTGCATGCACGCGTGTGTGGGTGTGCGCACACATGTGTACGCTCTGGGAGTGAGGATGAGGCTGGGGTAGCCGGGGGCCAGCTCACATGGGGTCACATGGGCCACCTGGAGAGTCTGGACTTTCGCTTGTGACGCAGAGGAGGACTTGAGTCATCTCAGCCGTCATCCCCTCCAAAGAGGTGTGCTTGGAGGTGTGCTGAGACTGTGTCAAGTGGATCCGCTTGCTCCCACTGTGCCATTTACTACTATACTTTGTAATTTGTACGGCAATTCACTCTTGATCTGCTGTTACCATGAGATTTTGAGTTTCCGGGGAGAAGAATGGGGTTTGGTTCCATTGATCCTCTGACTCCCCTACGCCCAGAGTGTTAGCCCCTCAGCTGATGAAGGAGGGATGGGCCACCACTGTGGAGAGGAACCCGACCAGGTCACCCGCCACAGGGAGGGGAGGGAATGAGGACAGCGGGACCTGGACCCAGCCAACCGCATGGGATAAACCTTCGATGGTCCGGGTAAGAGAGGAGGAGGCTTGAGCTTGAGAAGAAGAGACGGAAAGGAGGTAAGGAAGAGAAAGATATTCGACAAGTTGAATGAACAGGATTTGGCCGTTCTTTCCACGCGAGGCACAGGAAGGAAGGAGCCGGGAGTGGCTGGGATTCGCCTTGGGAGGAGGAAGGCGGAGGAGGAGCAGGTTCGGGAGGGAGGAGTTCAGCCGCGGGATGCTGAGGCAGCAGGGCGCCTGTGGGACATCCGGGTGGAGCACTTCCATCGGATCCAGGGGCCTTGGCCTCCGGGAGTCACATGGGTCATTGGAGGAGCAGGGTCAAGGACTCCCAGGGGGAGGCTGAGAGGTGAAAGGAGAGGGGTGAGGGGTGGGGGGCCGCCGCTGAGGGTGGGGAAGAGGGCCTGTGGGGAATCCGGGGGGGCATGGTGGGAAGAGCAGGTGTGTGTGACGGTGACTCAGGAGCCACGGAGCGGCGGGGCTCGGGCGAGGGGATGGACGAGGCCTGAACGGCCACCTTTGGGTTGGGCCACGAGTGGTCCCTGGAGGCCTGGGCATGAGCGCTGTGGGTGGAGACCAGGGTGGGCTGCAGGCGGGTGGCAGTGGACTGGGGAGCACAGGGCATCTCCTGGTTGCCAGTGAACTGCCACCTGGAAGTGGCGATCACAGCTGTGTCCAGAGCCATGACTGCAGCAGGGGGCGGGGGTGCTGGCGGTGGCCCAGGTGCTGGCGGTGGCCCTTTTCCGGACCTTTTTTGCCTCTAGACCAAACAGAAGACCTGAGTCCAAATCTCGGCTCTTCCACCTCCTGGCTGGAAACCTGGGAGGAGGGGCCTCGTACCCGCTCTGAATCTCAATTGTCCTCAAAATGGGGATTAAGTGAGACAGTGCACATACAGCGAAAAGGCAGGGCTCCACTGACGTTGGGGCTTCCTGCTCCTTGGAACAACCGGTGGGAGGACGCCATTGTTCCTTGTACTTTCCAGATGAGAACCTGAGGCTCAGAGGGGTTAAGTGACTGGTACAAGGTCACACAGCCAGGAAGCGGCAGGATTTGATCCTGGGCAGCCTGTCCCCAGTGCCCAGCACTGAGCTGTGTGAAGGCAAAGCCCCCAGGCCCTCGGCCGCACAGCTGCTAGTAAATGAACCAGCAAAGGTACAGGAGGGGAGACGGCCCCGTCATTCCGGGGAGAGCCGGAGTGTGGGATGAGCCGCGGGTTTAGACGGGCGTCCTCCCCACGGCCTGCGGCACACTCTTGGTCCTGCAGATAGAGTCACACGGTCTGCTCTGCTGAGGGACCTTCTTGGTGTGACCGGAGCCTTGGCCCTCCCATCTGTTTCCTGAGACATGAGACAGAGTGCCCAGCCAAAGCCGCAGCGCTCCCTGGGGGTTTTCGCGCTGAGTGGCCAGCGTCACCTCGCCTTTGCACCCTCCCGCCGTCCCGTCTCCCCCGATTTCATGGGCCGGAACTTAACTACTGCTCTCCCTGTCCCATGGGAGCGGTGGCCACGGGGAGGAACCTAGTGACCGGGCTGGGAGGGAGAGGGACCACAAGGCCCTCCTGCTGCCACAGTGTGCTAAGAGCCACAGGAGGTGTGGGGGTGGGGGTGCAAGGTGCTGGGGAGCAGGAAGGGGGGGGTCTCGGCTCAGCCTGGGGCAAGGCGAGGGGTCATGGGAGGCTCTCCAGATGCGACATTTGGACCGCGTCTTA
>NW_011888945.1:1579501-1591280 GCF_000151845.1 Pteropus vampyrus | reverse complement strand
GGACAGTTTCTCACTGGGTGGGGTTGTCCTACATGCGGGAACCGTGATGGCAGGAGCCGAGTTGCTGGTGTCACTGGTGTATCCCCAGTGCCTCCTGTGGCACCGGACACATGAAAGGTATTCGATAAATAGTCACTGAATGAATCAACGAACGAACAGTGACCCATTTAGCCACGGCCACCCACCCGGATAACAGCCGTGGCCGTTTTGAAACAAAAGTCTCAAGTATGGCCAATACCAACGTTATCCAGACGGTGACAATGGCCTGGCCTCTCTGACAAAAAGGATGCATAGCAAGAAGAATCAGACATGAGAACTAATTCAAAGATAAAGCAAAGCACCGAGCGTCCACACCGTGTGTGGGCGCTCCCACGGGAAGGCGGGTCCGAGCTCAGCGAGCATTGCCAACCTCCCGCCCCCTTCACCTGCCTCCTCCATGGATCCCTCTTGTCAAGTTTATATGTTTATTCTGAAATTATTCTGTGCGCTGGACCCACCTCTCCACCCATCTTTCTCAGAGACGCGGTGTCGTCATTTTGTCCAGCCCCGGCCCCGACTCCACGCCCATTCCATTCCCCGCAGACACCACGTCCCACGTACCTAAGGTATGTCCCTTCGGTGCACATTATATATAGTGGGGAATAGATACAACATACATGCAAACGGCATGTGACATTATTTTTGTAGCTTAAAAATTTCCTTAAAACCATATCATTCTGTATAAATTTAATTCTACTATTTGTTTTTTTCCAATGGACATACATTTTAATTCACCCAATTTGTCAATAGAGACCTGGTTCATGTCCTAAATTGCCGTATAGTTTCCCAGTGCACACACATGCTGTTTTTTTAAGCTACATATTCTCCCAAGGACGGGTGGTTTTGTTTTTGATTCTACTGTAACCAATGACGCTGTGATGAGCATTTTTTACCTGTTGTTGTGTAAGCTCTCTCCAGGTCTAGCATGTACACTGAGAGCTGGAGTTGCTGAGCTGTGCATCTTGGCTGGCCTTGGGACTTGCTTTGACCAGCCTCTTGACGGAGGGAGCTTTATCAGCTTGTGTGACCTTAAGCAAGTCACCTGCCTGGCCCACCCCAAGCCACCGGCTACTTGATTCCTCCCCTCTTGACTGTCTCGGCCTCTCTTTAGAGCCGAAGTTCCCTTCCAGCTGATAGCATCTCCTAGGACCAACCATCCAACAGGGAGACAGGAGGAAAGAGGAGAAAAGAGACCACAGTTTTTAGAGCTGCTTCAATTCATGCCTCGCATCCCACAAAGGTGAGGAGCAGCTTGAGGGGGAGGGCGGCTGTGACCGGGAGGGTGTGGCTCTGTTCTGCTTAGTTCTGGACCTTGCTTCTCCAGAGAGTTCTTTAGTCCTCTCTGTGAATGAGTCCTTGATGCTTAATGGCACTCCCTGGGGAGGCAGGGGACCAGGCCAACGCTCCCCATACGTGCTGGCCACCAGGTCACCCAGGCATGAGACTATGTACCTCTCGGGAGAGAATGTAAGGCATCTCAAAGACGATGCATCTTGCAAGGTCAATTTCTAACCTTCTTGTAGCTCTTTGAAACCATCCCGGATCCAAGTCGATGCGAAATTCAGCCTTTGATGAGCATTGAGTCAGTGCTGCCCCTGGAAGCTACTGGAACACGGCAGGCTGTGTCCATCGCACATTTATCCAAGGCCACAGGAGACCCACCCACTTCTAACCCCAAATCTGCTTCCCACCTCGGCTCTGCCCAGTGTCACCTCCAGACACAGTCACATCACCAGCAGCAGGCAATTACGTCACCACTGCGCCAATAATATGGGCCAAGCGAGACATTATCCATGGCACGAAACGCCACAATACCTCCCCACGTGGTGACGGGCACACGGCCAGCTTTCTTCTGTTTAAAAGTGGGACACGCTTATCGGGCTCTCATTTTTCAGGATTGCTCTGGAGGGACGAAAATCGTGACCCGGGTGCAAAGCCTCCCTCCCATCCACGCTGTCGTCCTGTCCCGCCCAGTTCTTGCCACAGCGTGCTCACCTGCACCGTGGTTCAAGCCCCCTTCTCCTCGTTTCCATCCCAACTGACTGATGAAGCCCTCCCCTCCCCCCTCGGCCTCCCCAAGGTCAAGTGAGGGGTCAGTCTGCTTCCTCTCAACTCATCCTTCTCTGACTGCGAGTCCAAGGAGAAGGGCAGGGCCTGGCGCCCCAGTGTCATCCCGGGCCCCGCCTCTGCACAGTTCCTGGGCCTTCAGCCCCCCTGAGGACACCCTGCCAGACACACACCTGATGTTCCAGATCTGGGAGCCAAGAGGGCCCAGGGCAGCAGCGAGCACTGCCTCCGATGGCCCCTGGTAGCCATGTCACTCAGTCAGTCAGGGTGGCACCCTCGGAGCCTCCAGGTGACGCACTTCTGGGGGTCGGTCTGGGTCCCGGGCATGGAGCCGGCGTACTTGGGAGGGGAAGAGTGTGTTTAGGGAAAACAGATGTCTGTGCTGGTCCCTGGGGTTGGGGGCGGATTCACGTAACCGATTGATTTGGGTTCGCTGCTCCCTCTTTGGGAAGGTTCTGCTCCTGAGGGTAAAATCCATTGTTCTTGCGGGGTAGCCTCCGGAACACGGGGTGGCGTTTGGGGCTTTACAGATCGTGATACCCCAGTTTCCAGGTTTGGGCCAAGGGCCGCCGGACCCCTCACACTCGGTCCGGCCTGGGTGTGGCCTCCTTCAGGCTGTCACCCTGCTCCCAGTCAAGGCTCCCCGCCCGTAGAACGAGAGCCACACTCACGCCCCTCCCACCCCCAGAACGAAGACCCCCAGAAAGAACTTCATAGGGCTGTCGTCAATTAAGAGAGTGTCAACAACACGTTCCCAGCCCCCTCTCATCTGAGCTAGTGCGGAAAGGGGGACCCCGAGCCCTGGGTTCCGATGTAGGAGCAGAGCTGGTGGGCGTGGTGGGTCTCAGCCACGAGGTTGGCTAGAGCAGGCAGTAGGCCCCCAAGGCGGGTTCTGCCCTCGGGCGGAGAAGGCCCGCTCTGCACACTGCTGTCACCTGTGCGGCCGGGGCCTCCGGGCCCGTGGGTAGTAGCTCTGCTCCAGGAGGAGAAGGTAGAAGAAAGCAGAGCAGCATGGGTAACCCAGGGGCGGCGCGGACACCTCGGGAGCAGTTTCTCACTGGGCGGGGTTGTCCTACATGCGGGAACCGTGATGGCAGGAGCCGAGTTGCTGGTGTCACTGGTGTATCCCCAGTGCCTCCTGTGGCACCGGACACATGAAAGGTATTCGATAAATAGTCACTGAATGAATCAACGAACGAACAGTGACCCATTTAGCCACGGCCACCCACCCGGATAACAGCCGTGGCCATTTTGAAACAAAAGTCTCAAGTATGGCCAATACCAACGTTATCCAGACGGTGACAATGGCCTGGCCTCTCTGACAAAAAGGATGCATAGCAAGAAGAATCAGACATGAGAACTAATTCAAAGATAAAGCAAAGCACCGAGCGTCCACACCGTGTGTGGGCACTCCCACGGGAAGGCGGGTCCGAGCTCAGCGAGCATTGCCAACCTCCCGCCCCTTCACCTGCCTCCTCCATGGATCCCTCTTGTCAAGTTTATATGTTTATTCTGAAATTATTCTGTGGGCTGGACCCACCTCTCCACCCATCTTTTTCAGAGACGCGGTGTCGTCATTTTGTCCAGCCCCGGCCCCGACTCCACGCCCATTCCATTCCCCGCAGACACCACGTCCCACGTACCTAAGGTATGTCCCTTCGGTGCACATTATATACAGTGGGGAATAGATACAACATACATGCAAACGGCACGTGACATTATTTTTGTAGCTTAAAAATTTCCTTAAAACCATATCATTCTGTATAAATTTAATTCTACTATTTGTTTTTTTCCAATGGACATACATTTTAATTCACCCAATTTGTCAATAGAGACCTGGTTCATGTCCTAAATTGCCGTATAGTTTCCCAGTGCACACACATGCTGTTTTTTTAAGCTACATATTCTCCCAAGGACGGGTGGTTTTGTTTTTGATTCTACTGTAACCAATGACGCTGTGATGAGCATTTTTTACCTGTTGTTGTGTAAGCTCTCTCCAGGTCTAGCGTGTACACTGAGAGCTGGAGTTGCTGAGCTGTGCATCTTGGCTGGCCTTGGGACTTGCTTTGACCAGCCTCTTGACAGAGGGAGCTTTATCAGCTTGTGTGACCTTAAGCAAGTCACCTGCCTGGCCCACCCCAAGCCACCGGCTACTTGATTCCTCCCCTCTTGACTGTCTCGGCCTCTCTTTAGAGCCGAAGTTCCCTTCCAGCTGATAGCATCTCCTAGGACCAACCATCCAACAGGGAGACAGGAGGAAAGAGGAGAAAAGAGACCACAGTTTTTAGAGCTGCTTCAATTCATGCCTCGCATCCCACAAAGGTGAGGAGCAGCTTGAGGGGGAGGGCGGCTGTGACCGGGAGGGTGTGGCTCTGTTCTGCTTAGTTCTGGACCTTGCTTCTCCAGAGAGTTCTTTAGTCCTCTCTGTGAATGAGTCCTTGATGCTTAATGGCACTCCCTGGGGAGGCAGGGGACCAGGCCAACGCTCCCCATACGTGCTGGCCACCAGGTCACCCAGGCATGAGACTATGTACCTCTCGGGAGAGAATGTAAGGCATCTCAAAGACGATGCATCTTGCAAGGTCAATTTCTAACCTTCTTGTAGCTCTTTGAAACCATCCCGGATCCAAGTCGATGCGAAATTCAGCCTTTGATGAGCATTGAGTCAGTGCTGCCCCTGGAAGCTACTGGAACACGGCAGGCTGTGTCCATCGCACATTTATCCAAGGCCACAGGAGACCCACCCACTTCTAACCCCAAATCTGCTTCCCACCTCGGCTCTGCCCAGTGTCACCTCCAGACACAGTCACATCACCAGCAGCAGGCAATTACGTCACCACTGCGCCAATAATATGGGCCAAGCGAGACATTATCCATGGCACGAAACGCCACAATACCTCCCCACGTGGTGACGGGCACACGGCCAGCTTTCTTCTGTTTAAAAGTGGGACACGCTTATCGGGCTCTCATTTTTCAGGATTGCTCTGGAGGGACGAAAATCGTGCCCCGGGTGCAAAGCCTCCCTCCCATCCACGCTGTCGTCCTGTCCCGCCCAGTTCTTGCCACAGCGTGCTCACCTGCACCGTGGTTCAAGCCCCCTTCTCCTCGTTTCCATCCCAACTGACTGATGAAGCCCTCCCCTCCCCCCTCGGCCTCCCCAAGGTCAAGTGAGGGGTCAGTCTGCTTCCTCTCAACTCATCCTTCTCTGACTGCGAGTCCAAGGAGAAGGGCAGGGCCTGGCGCCCCAGTGTCATCCCGGGCCCCGCCTCTGCACAGTTCCTGGGCCTTCAGCCCCCCTGAGGACACCCTGCCAGACACACACCTGATGTTCCAGATCTGGGAGCCAAGAGGGCCCAGGGCAGCAGCGAGCACTGCCTCCGATGGCCCCTGGTAGCCATGTCACTCAGTCAGTCAGGGTGGCACCCTCGGAGTCTCCAGGTGACGCACTTCTGGGGGTCGGTCTGGGTCCCGGGCATGGAGCCGGCGTACTTGGGAGGGGAAGAGTGTGTTTAGGGAAAACAGATGTCTGTGCTGGTCCCTGGGGTTGGGGGCGGATTCACGTAACCGATTGATTTGGGTTCGCTGCTCCCTCTTTGGGAAGGTTCTGCTCCTGAGGGTAAAATCCATTGTTCTTGCGGGGTAGCCTCCGGAACACGGGGTGGCGTTTGGGGCTTTACAGATCGTGATACCCCAGTTTCCAGGTTTGGGCCAAGGGCCGCCGGACCCCTCACACTCATTCCCTCCATCATCCTCCGTGGTGGACGCATCCTCCTTCGAATTCTGTTTTCCTGACACACGGATCCGGGATGGAGGGAGGGTTTCCATTTCTCTTTGGGGACAGGAGGCCTCGGTGAGAGCTGCAGACCTGCATCCAGCTCCCCGCCTCCCCTCCAGGACCCTGTCCCGTCTCCTGCCGCCCTCCGGCCAGGTCCCCAGCCCCTGTGGGGATCCTGCCGTCTGTCACTCGGGACTGCAGATGGGCCCGCCCGCAGGGACCTCGTGGACCTCGGCACTGGAAGCTGGGACTCTCGACAGCATTCCCAAGCCTGTGCTCGCAGGGGCCCAGAGAACCACGAGCGCTCCTGCTCTGCTGGGCACCCCTTTCTTCTTCCCTTCACCCCTCCTCCTCCAGGCAGCCCTCCATCCTGTGACGCCAGCGAACTTCCCCACACCTGTGGCAGTGCCAGTGGCCCAGCATAGTCACCCTCTTTCTGGCCATCAAGCCTCGGCCCCGTCTCCCCAGGCCCAGGCTGTCCACGGCTTCACGCGGGCCCCACTGCCTTGGAGGACCCCGCCCGGCCTGTTCTCCTGCCCGCTGAATGAATCCCAGGCTGCCGTCGCTTGCTGGCTTTTTCTCTTCCCCGCAGATCCTATCTGGACTGACTGCAAGATACAAAACGTCTCAGTCGCCTGCACGTTTCCTCGAGTTCCTGGCGGTTCCTCCCGCCCAAGTCAAGAGAGGTTCTGAAGCCTTGGTCTTCTGTCCTCCCAACCTCAGGGGCTGTCACCTTCCCTCCCCCGTAGTCTTTGTGCTGACGGCAAGACACACTCCTGACTTTGAAGATGTCGCCTGCTCTTCCGACACGTTCCTTTCAAAGCCAAGCCCGGCTCTAGTCAGGCCGCGTCCTCTGGGCAAGCGATCTGGCTTCAGACAGAGTCAAGGTGACACGTCTCTGCCGCCCAGACACCTTCTCCAGCTTCCATTCCTGTCTGCGGCAGGCAGGGTGCCGGAGAAGCGATCTGGAGCAGACACAGGAATGGACTGCCGGGGAGGAGAGCGGGGCTGGGGTGGGGATGGGGGTGGCTTGAGGGGGGTTGGGGGACCGGCTCCTGCGAGGCCAGGCCAGGGCTCAGGGGGCAGGCTCCCACGGACAGTGGCCGTGGGGCCCTGGGGCAGGCTGTCTCTGGGCCTGTCCCCCGGGTCAGGCTGCGCCCCACCACCCGCGCTCGCCCGAAACCCCAGCGAGCTGCAGCCGTGGGAGCTGGAGCCCACCCCGGCCAGGGAGGAAATAAAGCGCCCCTCCTGCCAGACTGTTCTTCCCGGTGCGGCGTTGGCCCTGCCCCTGGTGCTCGCAGGGCCATCTGGCGCTCTCTGCTGCCGCCCAGCCCCCCACAGGCTGCTGCCTTCCGGGAGGGGCTGTGTGCTGCGAAAACCCAGGTCTGGGGGAGCAGCGTGTGGCATGCCAGGCTGGAACTTCTGAGATTCTGGGACAGCTCCCCAGCTGGGTCCCTGGCTGGCCTCTGCCAGCTCCCGTGAGTGTTAGCCTCGGCCCCTTTGCAGAGTGGAGCCTGGAGCAGGCAGGTCCCTGTCTCACATCTCAGCCCAGGGAGCCGTCTTGGGGGCTGCTGAATGCTTCCTCTGGGCATCGGTCTGCTTGAGGCGCACTCAGAGCCCCACATCACGGCTGACAGCTTTTATGGAAGGCCTCCCTCGGCCTCCCCTCACAAACATTCCCTCGATTTTATTTTTAAGGAAATAATAACAACGGCAATTAGCGATTCCTTTGTATGGTTCCAGTAAAGGAATTATTTAAAGGGCTCGGCTCCCAGGAGTTGCCCTTCATCCTTGCTTGGAAGTGGGGTGAGAGAAAGCTTGGAAGGAAGATAGCTCGCCCCACAAGGACTTGGGGGGTCACCCTGTGCCACTGCCCCAAGCCCCGGCATGGCTGGGAGGGGTTCGAACGCACACTCCAAAGGTACTAAGACAAAAATCGGACAGACAAGCTAACAGATCAAACACGACACTTCAAAGAGAAAAGCCACAGGATGAAGCCATGCGTCACTCCAGTCCCCAAATGTAGGGACACAAAGGCTCCTCCCTGCCCAGGGCTTGGCTGCCTTCGAATCCCAGCCCAGAGCTTGGGGAAGGGTCTTCAGGGAGGACGTGACCCTCCGTGCTCCAGCACTCGGAGGGGCTAATTAGTGCTTTTAATATGCAAATCAGAGCCTGGGCGGGGGAAGAAAACCCAGCTGGTGAATATGTTATTTTAATTATTACTCTAAAGGAAATGTGGGCCTGGCTTAAGAGGACAGCAGGGCAGTGGGTCCCTGTGAAAGGACCCTTGGTTAGGGGAGGGGTCCAGCCGGGAGGGGACTCCGAGGGCGTGGGAGGGGCTAGAGACCCACGTGGCTCACGGGGCTTGGGCAACTGCTGGGTTCATTTCCATCATTTGATAGTATCAGGAGCTTGGATAAGATGATCTCATTCATTCATTCATCCATCCATCCATCCATTCATGCAGCACTTATTTTGTGGGCACCTACCTGTGCCCCTGTGCCAGGTATTGTGCCAGCAGCAGGTGCTCTGTTTTGATGGTCTTCGCACTGTAGTGGGGAAAGGCTCGCGATCAACAAGTAGCACGCGAATGAGTAAAACAACTCGACGTTGCTGGGTGTGCTGAACCGGACGAAGCTGCTTTGTGACAGAGGAAAATGCAGACGACTCGTTTGCTTGTCCAGGGTGGCAAGGAACACTTGTCGTGGAAGGTGCCACTGCATCTGAGGACTAGAGGACCGAATGGAGCTGGGGCTGTGATGAGGTCAATCCCGGGCCTTTCGGGCAGCCCTGGGTGTCCCCGCGGCTCTCCCGTCCGGCCCCGGGGCCCTGCGCCGGTCTCTGATTACGGGGAGCGGAAGAGCAGGGAGGGCTGTGACATCTTCCGGGTAAACAGAAAAATCCAGGTGAGCTTATCCCGACTCAGTTTCTTTTTAAAAACTAGAGCAAGGAAGGCAAACTCGAGGGAAATCTGTTTCCCCCGTCCTCCTCATCACGTTGGCCCCAGGGGACTCAAGACCCTGACCCAGGCAATGTATTTGTTAGGGAGGTGGGCGGGATCTGCACAGGATTTCCCCTCTGTGTGTGTGTGTGTTCTAGCCGGCGTCCTCGGCTAGAAGCATAACTTCCAGCTCCTGCAACCTTGGGACCTTGCAGACTTTCTAGCATGTTCTTACCCTCCAGCTGGGATAGGAAGCCAAAGGGAGCCCTCAGTGTCCCCTGTCCCCTGACCACCAATGTGAAAAGTCCACTGGATGTGCCGACGGGCTCGCTGCTCTGACGCCCTAGCCTGGCGCCTGACTTCCTGAGTGGGGTTTACTCTCAGGGGACGTGACAAAACAAAACTTGGAGATCAAGGTGTGTCATATCTCTAGTCACAGACAGAGGGACGTGAGTCCCACTTTCTTGCCTACAGGAGCAGAATAATGGAACAACAAATGAAAAATTCATTCTTCCCACCAACTTTGCCTGGAGGCAGCAGGGGAAAAATCCTTTGCACAGGATGGAGAGTGGAGAAGGGCGATGTGTGATGAGTAAGTAGAACATCCAAAGAGGAGAGAGAGAAGAGAGAGCAGAGACGAGGGCGGGGGGCTGGAGAGGAGGGGGAGAGCAGCGGGGTGGGCGTGGGCAGAACGCCCCAGGTGCAGATGGGTGGCATGGACCCCAGAACCAGCTCCCACCTACACGCCTCCCCCAGCCCAGCAGTCTGTCCACAAGCGCCCACAGGCAAGGACAGAAAAATGCCTGCTTTCCAAGAAAACAAGTTTGCAGCGCATATGTGTGCCCCTGGGCTCCTGCAGCCCCTCGGGAAGAAATGGGGGCGGTGGGGGGGGGTGGGCTCTGGCTGCACCCAGTGGGCGGGAGAGACCGGTGATGGCCAGAGCACAGGCCCCCTCTGGGGCAGGTTCATGCAGAGTGACCCTGGGCAATGGCACCTCCCTGTGCACAGCCACCCCCTGGAGGAGGCGCTATTCTTACTCCTGCTTAAAAGATGAGTGAAACGAAGCTTAGAGAGTCGGCGCCATCTGACCGAAGCCACCAGGTGGTCGGCGACAGAGCAGGGGTGACACTGGGCCGCGCTCGGAGGGGACAGGTGCTTCCTGCTGTCTCTTCGTCGCTCGGCTCTGTCCTCCAGCTCAGCAGACGGCTTTGGTCAGCACCTCCTCCGTGCCAGGGGCTGCGCAGGCTCTCCTGGTGGACAAGGCCACCTTGCCCTCCGCCGGGGGCTCCCAGGCTGGCAAGGAAGTGGCCCGGCGCCATGAAGGCTGGGCAGGGTGGGGTGGGGGTGCCAGGGGGAGCAGAGAGGGTGTGGAAGGCTTTGCTGTTGCTTGGCCAGTCCAGACGACAGTCCTGTGAGAGGGGTGTCACCCCCATTTGCCCAGGGGCACGAGGAGGACGTAGTGAGCGGGCGTGCAGGGAAGGCTTCGGGAGGAGATGGGAGACGGTCCCGGTGGATGGTGAAGAGTGAAGGAAGGAGGAAGGGGCGTGAGGGGCGTGAGGGGCGTGAGGGGCGGGGGGCAGCGCGAGCAAAGGCCGGAGGCCAGACCGGGGGGCGCGTGTGCGCAAACCGGAGACGGTTGGTGTCAGCAAGTGTTAAAGAGTGAGTCTGGGAGCGATGGGAGCTGAGGGTTGACAAGGGACAGGTCACAGGGGGTGAGGCGGAGTCACCGAAGAGTTTGAGGAAGGAGGCAAAATGATTCCAGTGCTGGCACGTTCCCCGTGGAGTCTGTCTCTACCCCTGAGACCTTAGATCTAAGAGACCAGTGAGGAACCTGCAGCCATGATCCGGGTCAGAAGATGACAAGTCTACCTCAGGGCAGCGAGTCTCAGGACACAGCCAAGGGGACAGACGTAAGGGCTGTTTGGGGAAAAGAGTCGGTGGGCCCGCCTAGGGTTTGGGAGAGGGAGAGGGACCTCCAGGGTGACTTTCAGTTCTTGGGTACGGGCCACGTGGCTGCGTTTGGCCACAGCAGGGGCCGGGTAGGCAAGCAGGAGGCGCACCCTGTTGTGGCGCTAGCAAGGAAGATGGACGTCTTCCCTGGGGGGCCCTTGAGCCGGCGTTGGTGCTCGGCAGTTCTCCTGGACGGCAGTGGTAACATCAAGGAGAAGTTCATGGCCAAGCGGGTCCAGGGATTCTCGTCCGATGGATCCAGCAGAGCCCACCACGCAGAGGACTGTGCGGGACTGGGCCATGAAGGTGAACTAGACGTGGTTCCCTCCTCGTAGTCAGGTTTCTGCCGTCTGGTGGGAGGGGCGGACGCACAGATAGGCCGTCACTGTGTACCGTTTTGGGGCTATGATGGAGGTGAGCAGATGGCACCACAGGATCCCAGGGGCGGGTCCTCGTCCTGGGTGGGAGCAGTAATGGGCATGATCCAAGGCGAGGAGCGAAAGACACATCCCAGGGGTGTTGGACCAGAGCTTGCCATGGCGATCAAAACGTCTAGAGCTCTCTGATAAAAATGAAGCCAACGACAACGGTAGAAAATGACGTTAATAAAAATTATTATCTAGTAATGACATCAAGCAACAAGAAAGTGCACATTCTACACGAAACAGAGTACTTTTCGTCATGTCATCCCCTTTGTGGATCTCAGTGAGGAGGACGCCAAGGTGAACAGAGGACAGGTGACCTGCCCAGAAGTCTCACAGTTGATCAGGGCAGGACTGGAGCCAAATCTTACGCTTTGCATCACGTCGGAAGATCACCGCGGCCATCTCCGCTATTTCTATAGCTTTTTACAATTTTTGGAGCGCTTTTCCACTTGGCCCCACATAATCCCATGGTGCATATGTACGTCAGTATTCTCATTTTATAGACGAGGAAACCGAAGACCAGCGACGTGGCCTCTACATCTACACGGGTAAGTGACAGAGGGTGGGCTCAAGACCAGATCT
>NW_011888945.1:1568921-1579451 GCF_000151845.1 Pteropus vampyrus | reverse complement strand
GGTAGAAAATGACGTTAATAAAAATTATTATCTAGTAATGACATCAAGCAACAAGAAAGTGCACATTCTACACGAAACAGAGTACTTTTCGTCATGTCATCCCCTTTGTGGATCTCAGTGAGGAGGACGCCAAGGTGAACGGAGGACAGGTGACCTGCCCAGAAGTCTCACAGTTGATCAGGGCAGGACTGGAGCCAAATCTTACGCTTTGCATCACGTTGGAAGATCATCACGGCCATCTCCGCTATTTCTATAGCTTTTTACAATTTTTGGAGCACTGTTCCACTTTGCCCCACGTAATCCCATGGTGCAGATGTACGTCAATATTCTCATTTTATAGACGAGGAAACCGAAGACCAGCGACGTGGCCTCTACATCTACACGGGTAAGTGACAGAGGGTCAGCTCAAGACCAGATCGCCTGCCCCAAGGCTCTCCAGTGCTGTCAGGAGCTTGGAATCAGAAGTCATTCATTGGCCGTGCCTTGGTTTTATTGTAATACATCCAAGTTATTTTGATCAAGGCTTGTTTGTTTGGTTTTACAAATTTCAGAAGACAGGAAGACCTCCCCTCCCCTACCCCGGAGATCTATCTATTCTTCTCTGTGTTCTCAGAACAGATGTTTGTAAAATAAGAACTGCGGGTCAATCTGGCCTGCTGCATGTTTTTGTAAATAAAGTTTTATTGGAACACAGCCATGCCCATGTGTTCACACATTGTCTATGGCTGCCTTTGAGCTAGAACCCCAAGTCAGGTGGTTGCAACAGAGACCAGCTGCTCTGCTGAGTCTACAACAGCTACTATCTGACCTTTTCCAGAAAGCACTTGCAGACCCTGTCTTAGAGCCTTGCTGTGGTCTGAATATTTGTGTTCCCGGCAAATTCACATGTCGAAATCCTAATGGGATGGTATTAGGAGGTAAGGCCTTTGGAAGGTGCTTAGGTCATGAGGGTGGAGCCTCAGGGAGCTCCTTCGCCCCTCCCACCATGTGGGATGCAGCTAGAAGTCACCAGTTTCCATGGCCACTTTGTGCGTGTGTCCCTCATGCCAGCTCTGATGTGGGCTGTAATAAGATGCCTCTGCTTCAGCTTGCGCCCACCTTCTGAGCCCCTTGGCCGTCACTCCCATGCTGGCGTTTGTTACGACTGTGTCCTCTCGGCTTCTGACGGCTCTCGTTCCCGTTACTGTGGGCGAACCGAGTTCTGTATCTGTGTCTTCTGCCGTCAGCCCTGACCCGCAGACGGGCGCGCCCAGTGAATTCCAGAACGCTGCTGGTGCCCCTCTCACTGGCCCGTTTATGATGGCTATTTATCCGGGGCTTTCTAGGTAGCCTATCCACTCCGCATCTGAAGATCGTCTGACGCATTTTCTGACCTCACATAGCATATCTACTCCGACACACTCATGTCTCTCAACGTTTCAATCTCTTCCTGTGCTGCTTGGCCTGGTGATCCTGGCATTCCAACGTCACTCCGTGAGGGCACCGTGTTTTCCCAACCTAGCCCCCACCTCAGAGCTGTAATAAACGCCTCAGGATGAGGCCCGGCAGCTGCTTAAGGATGCAGCAAGCGTTCAGGGAGGAGCTGCACTTGGGAGCAGGGGGTGCTCAGAGGCTGTGCTTGGGGTCTCTTGTGAGATTCAAGGAAGTTCCCAAACCTTTCACCCTTAACCTTTTCTTTTAAGCCTTTAATTCCCCTTCTGAAACTGCCCTGGCGCTAACCTTTCAGTAAAGGAACCTGCATTTGCTGAAGGATCGGATTGACAAGGGGGTGGGGTGCAGGTGGGCCTTATCCAATTCCGTCTCCTCCTGGAGCATCGACTTTTCAGTTTTCTGTTTTTTGTTTTGAACAGCTTGACTGAAATATACTTTAAATATCACAAAATTCACTTATTTTAAAAGCCTAAAACCCATAAATTACTAAATTTATAGACATGGACGATCATCACCATAATCCAGTTTTAGAACCTTTTCCTCACCCTGATATGATAATTCTCCCACGGCCATTCTGGTCAGACCCTGTGCCCACCCCCCAGCCCATGACGACCACTGAGCTGCTTCCTGTTTCTATAAATTTGCATTGGCGGGGACAGTTCATGTAAATGAAATCCCGTGACACGTCGTCTTTTGCTTCTGGCTTCTTTTACTTTGCGTGATGCTTCTGAGGTTCATTCAAGTTGTAACATGTTTGAGTAGGTTTTTCCTTTTTATTGCTGAATACAATTCTCTTGTAAGGAGAGACCACATTTTGTTTATGCATTCACCAGTTGATGGACATTTGGATTGTTTCAAGGTTTTGGCTATTATGAATACTGTTGCTGTGAGCCTTCACTATGTCTTTGTGTAGACAAATGTTTTCATTTCTCTCAAATAGATACCTAGGAATGGAATTACTGGGTTGCATGGGAAGTTTATGTTTAGCTTTTATAGAAACTGCTACAGTTTTTCAAAATGGCGACACCATTTTACATTCCTCCAGCAGTGTGTGAAGGTTCTAGTTTGCCCACATAATTGCCAAATTAGTTATTGTTTTTTTGATTATAGACATTCTAGTGGGTGAATAATGGTATATCATTGTGGTTTTGATTTGCATTTCCCTAATGACTAATGATGGGAAATGTGCTTATTAGCCATTTGTGTATCTTTTTTAGTGATGTCTATTCAATTTTGTCTATTTTTAAATTGGGAGTTCTAATTATTGAGTTCTAGAAGTTCTTTATGTATTCTAGATAAAAATCTTTTCTCAAATATATGGTGTGCAAATATTTTCTCTCGGTATTTGTTTTCTGTTTTAATTAACTTAATGGTATCTTTTGAAAGACAGTGCTTTTAATTTTGATAAAACTCAATTTATGAGTTTGTTATTGTATGGATTATGCTTTTTGGTGTTGTTTCTAAAAACTCTCTGTCTAACCCAAAGTTCAAAGATTTTGCTCAGTTTTCTTGTAGAAATTTTATAGTTATAGTTCATATACTTAAGCTTATGATCCATTTTTTAAATGACTTTTTGTGTATGGTGTGAGGTAAGGGTCTAAATTCATCCTTTTGCATATGAATATACAATCGTTCCAGTTCAATTTTTGTTGAAAAGACTATTCTTTGCCCATTATTGCCTTGGCACCTTTGCCAAAAGCCAACTGATCATAAATGTAGTAGTATAATCTGGACTCTCAGTTCTGTTCCAATGATCTTATCTTTATGACGGCATCACATTATCTTGGTTAGAGTAGCTTTATATAGTTGCACCTTTTGGAGTCAGTGCTTGTAGCTTCTTTGTTCTTTTTAAATATTGTTTTGACTATTCCGGATCTTTTGCATTTCCATATGAATTTTAGGATCAGCTAATCAATTTCTACAGAAAAAGCCCACTGAGATTTTGACAGAGATTATATCAAATGTACAGATCAATTTGGACAGAACTGTCATTTTAACAATATTGAGTCTTCAGTTGTGTACATGGGCTATCTCTCCATTATTTAAAATTTCTTTACCTTATCTCGGCGATGTTTCATAGTTTCTGTGTATAGTACAAACCTTGCCTTTCTTTTGTTAAATTTGGTCCTAATTATTTTATTCTTTTATTGTGAATGGATTTTTCTTCATTCGATTTGCAGATTGTTTGTTGTTAGAATATAGAAGTACAATTAGTTTTTGTATATTAATCTTATATCTTGTGACCTTGCTGAACTTGTTAATTAGTACTAGCAGTTATTTTGTGTGTGTGTGTGTGTGTGTGTGTGTGTGTGTGTGTGTGTGTGTGTATTCTTTAGGCTTTTCTACTTATCGAATCATGTCATCTGTGAATAAAGAGAAATTTTACTTCTCTTCCAATGTGGATGTCTTTTATTTATTTTCCTTCCTGACTGCATTGGCTAGAACTGCCAGTATAATTTTGAATAGAAGTGGTGAGAATGGACACCCTGCCTTGTTCCCAACTGTAGAGAGAAAGTGTTCAGCGTTTCACCGTCGTACATAATATTAGCAACAGGCTTTTTGTAGCTGCTCCATATCAGGTTTTGAAGTTTTCTTTCTATTTCTGCTTTGCAGAGAATTTTTATCATACATGTTAGATTTTTGCCAGATATTTTTTTCTGTATTTTCATATGGTTTTTATTCTTTATTCTATTAATATAGTATATTATATTATTGATTTTCAGATGTTAAACCAACCTCGCATTTCTAAGATACATCCTACTAGGTCATGGTGATGATCCCTTTTATATTTTGTTTCGCTAATCTTTTGTTAATTTTTTTTACATTTATGTTCATGAGGTAAAATGATCTGTAGTTTTCTAGAGTCCATCCATCCGTCCGTCCATCCATCCGTCCGTCCATCCATCCATCCATCCATCTATCCATTCCTCCCTCCTTCTCTCCTTTTATTTATCAAACCTTTATCAAGTGTTTACTCCATCTCAGGCATTGTGCTAGGAGCTCAGAGCACAAAAACAACTAAGATAAAGTTCTTGCTCTCAAAAAAAAGCACATAGGAGGGAAGTTTTAGTGATCGCACCCTGACGGTGTTCTGAGTCTGCACAGGTCAGAGTGGGAGGGTTCAGTGAGGGTGAAAGTGAGGCAGACTGGGGTGCTCCTTTGGCCTTCCTATAGCTTCTCTAGACTCTGCCCCCTGTTCCTGCCCAGCAAAGTTCCATCCTTCCCTAGAGACTGCTGCAGCCTCATCTCTCAAGTCCCACAGGGAGCCCACTCAGCTTCTGAGGGAAATTGTCTTCTCTCCTTCACATCACATCAGGACAGCAGTTCTTTATCTTCAGTTGAGAACTGTTTCATGCTCTGGCATAGCAAAGTGTCTGCAGACACAGATAAACTGTGTTTTCGCATTTTTGTCTACAAAATTAATGATCTACAACTACAATAAAACCATCATCTCTTGTTTCCAGTGGGGATCGCAGGACATTTTTGAGCTTAAAAAAACACACAGAACCTCAATGGCAAAGAGTGCAGATGTTTTTATTCTTCTCTTGCCTTCAAGAACCTTTTTGTATCAGTTAGAAACCTGGAATCATAAAATGCTATTGTTGCAATGCTCCTAGGAACATTTCTGGCCCCGGGCCTTTATGTTACCAGTGGGGAGATGGGGGATGTGTTTCAGGGTGCTCTGTCAGAGGCTCTGCCAGGTCCGGGATCTGGATTCTCCATCGTCAGCCTTGTCTTCTGTTCTCCAACTGCCCAACAATGAGTGTAAGTCCTTTGCCTGAGGAGGCAGGCTCCAGCCCGGGTCTGCACAAGCTGGCTCCCGGAGGTCCCCCAGCCTTGTCACTTCCTGGTGCCTCATTTGTACTTGCTGAGTACAGATTCTGATCTCTGTTTAAGATTCTCTTTCGGGCTAACTCCCTATGCCTTTCTCAGATTCATGGGAACCTCTGAGGCAGTGGCTCAGAGCAGGCTGGCATTTGGCAGGTAGGCAGCTGCATGGTTGCACACGGGGCTAGAACACTGAGATGTTCACATTCCAGGGGTAAACAGCCCTGCCTGTTCCCTTGTGGATTCCCCCTCCACTGCCCTGACTACCCAAAGATCAGCAGCTGTGAGGGTAATTCTGGTCCCCAGGACCCTGCTCCATCCCTACGGCTAGTATCTATTCTGATACCTTATGGTTGTTAGCTTGTTTGAATGCCGTTCCTGGTTAAGAGCACGGGCTCTGGAGCCAGCCTGTCTGGGTTGAAACCCTGGTTCCTCTCTGGCTCTGTGACCTTGGCAAGTTGTTAAAACTCTCTAAGCCTCAGTCTTTCCACCTGCAAATGGGGATAAGTATACACCCTAGAGATTTGCTTTGAGATTCGAACTGACAAAAATGTCTTGGTTTCTTTCTCACTGGTTCTCACTAATCACACCCCAAACCTTCTCTCCATGTTCCTCAACAGTGAGATAACCTGTGGGTCCTCAAGCTGTGTACAGCCACATACCAGGAGCCGTGCAAGGGCAGAAAGCAGGCTCTGCCCAAGGGTTTTTCTCCCCAAACCTCACTGGTGATGCCTCTGGCGTTCCGGGCCCTGGCCTCTGCCTGCCCACATCGATGGGGGCCTCTTCCTTCTCAGGAATACCGGCTCTCCCCTCCTGCCACCCACATCCTACTACTGCGGGGTGACGGTCAGCTATTCCACACCTGTTTGAGAACTGGAAAAAGCTAGCCCCTCTGGGCAGGCGCATGACTCGAGAATTGGACCACAGGCTGGATTTCAGGCTCCGTTCACCCTTTTGGCCACGTATTCTCCGTGCATGGTCGATACAGCTGCACGTGGCATCTCCGCTGGCAGCACTCAGGGCGTTTAGAAAGGGTGCCAACAGATCTGCAAGACCGGAGTGTGTAAAGAAACAGCTAACTGATCACTAGTCCAAGCTTTCCTTTACAACTAACTGACATGACTAATAAAGTGTCCTGAACGCTTAATACTTATTCAATAATCATTTGTTGATAGCCTACTATGCCAGACCCTGAGGAAGCAGACCTGACCAGGACTGGAATTTGATTCCTGAGAAACATGGCATCTGGGAGAGAGGCAGCTGCTCCAGCCCTGACTCAGTCAGGTGTCTGCACTGGGGTCAAGGGCAGGAAGGTCCATCCGGGGCTGAAATCCAGGAAGGAGTGAGCGGCCTTGAGCGAGGGAGCAGACGGCGCTCTGCCCCACTGGGCCTTCCCGCCAGGGCTGGCCTTCGCTCCAGCGTCAGCCCGTGGCCTTCGCTCCAGCGTCAGCCCGTCTGTAGGGAAACTGAGCTTTCACACTTCCGCCTGCGACCTGCTCGAAGTCCCCCAGCTAGTGCGTTTTCCTTCCTAGAGAAGCTGAGGCTGAACCCTGACACCCCAGCCCAGCTGCACCCTGCATCTGAGCCGCTGCCCACTGGGGAGCAGACAGCACACTCTCCCCACAACTTCACGAGGGGGCGGTGCCACAGGGAAGGCACACTGAACCCGCGTGGACTGTGCAGGTGAGCGAGTTTTGCCGACACGTGCTCCTGAAACAGAATCACCTTTTGTACGGTATTCATGTAAAAGTTTCACTGAAAAGACACAGCTGTGGTCCTACCCAGGTTTATTCATATGGGACCTTCACTGGGTCAACTTAATACTTAACTACTGCTTATTATCCCATCAGTCTTCAGGGACAACCCATGATCTAATTGCCCAGCATTTATGTTGCTTAGTAACCACACATAGAGAATAATAGTCCTTAAAGGGGCAGTGTGGAATTTCATGCCCCTGCAGTGAAGTACACTTCATTTCCCAGAGCACCCTGTGTTTTTTAATTCAGTGAATAAAAATGTGTAATGAATAATTAATTATGTGCTTGGAGGCACAATAGCTGCCTACTCTTGAATATTCATCAGTGGCATTATTAATTCACTAGGACTCCCAGGGAGGAATGGGATAGGCTTTCAGCCTAGCTGGAGGACTTAAAGATAATGCTTTGCAATGCGCACAAACTTTCTTAGAGCGGACTTTTCTTTGGGAGGCGCTTTCTGGGTAATTTTCCTCTGTTGAGAACATTTCTCTGAGGCCCGGATTCCCGCGGAGCTAGCGGGACGCAGAGAACACCAGTGACCATGAAAAAGGCCCACTCTGGACCTCCCACTCGGAAAGCACATTAGAAACCCGGCCCCCTTGTCCCCCGCGGCCGGAGAGTGCTAATGGGAACGAGAGGCCTGGTGACAAAGGCGGGAGCCCATGTTCGCTTCTGGAAATGAAAGCGAAGGGTGTGTTTGACAGCTTTTCTCTCTCCCGCTTGGGGCCTCTTCCTGTAATGGAGACAGGACGGCGGTCTCCGCATCCTTGGGAGGATGGATCTGATCCGCAACAGGTGCTGGGCAGCTTGCGTGGCTCCCACGGGTCGAGTTTGTGTTTGTGTCCTTGGCCTCTAGGCCTCTTCATTCAGTTTTCCTAAACACAGCTGTCGATGAGCCTCACGATAAAGGGTCCTGTGTTAAGTTTCCTCCTGCAGTTATCTGTGATCTCACATAGGAGCGTAATTCCTTACCCCGCTTCCTCATTTAGCCCGTGGAAATCTTCCTGTGGCCTGGGCTTGCTAGTTGCCTATCATATAGTTCCTCTTTCGTTCTTCTTTACTGATATGACCATTACATTCTGGAGGCAACAAAGCTCCCAGCAAAAAGATTACACGTCCCTGCCTCCCTTGCAGCTAGAGGCGGTCAGGTGACTAAGTTCTGACCAATCAGATGTATGCAGAAGTTGTTAGGCAGAGCTTCTTAAATGGAGGTGGGCAAGGAGTCCTGTTTGACCTTCAGCCTTGCTTCTCTCCTCATGAGCCTGCAGTGTAGATGAGACAGTTGAGGCTCTAGCAGCCACCTTAAACCATGCGGTAACCCTGAGGATAAAAATAAGGTGCTTGGAGGTTGGCTAAGGGAAACAGAAGGAGGTCTGGTGACCACGAAACTATTGGCCAGCCCAGAACTGCCTCCCTCCAGTCTCCCTTCACACGAGAGAGAAATGGACCTCCGATTCATTTCATCTGGATTCTTCTAGGCCTTCTGTTGTGCCCTGCTGAACCAAATCTTATATTAGTCCCCTCCTCAGAAGTCTGTCATTGCTCTTGAATTCTTTTGAGATTTCTTAGCATTTGCTCTTTCTGATAGATGCGAAAGTTCATTCAAAAGTTTAAGTCTTGAATAGTAAAATATGGCTGGTATAACTGGAGCAGGAGTCAGAGCTTTAAAAATCATGTTTGTAAGCAGAGCTGTGGACCTGCTCTGTGTCTCTCCTCAAGGCCCCAGAATCTTGGCTGGAAAAAGTAGGGGTGTTTAGGCATCTCTTTGAAACTGGCTTGGAGGAGTTCTTTAATTTGGGACGTTACTCAGTGAAAAGATTGTTTCAACCTGGTTGAACTCAGACTCTGCCATGAGAACTTCCATAGTTTATCATACCTAAGACACTATCACATATAAGGCACACCATTATTTAATGTACCACCGAAAAAGAAACAAATTCTGCCAGTTATAATTGCAAAATGTGTCCTGATTTTGGAACCATGAAATGTGAAAAAAGTGCTTTTTAGAATAAATGACACAGGCAGCATATAGTTAACTATATAGTTAACTTAAGCATAATGGTTCACAGCCAACCACCTACTACACAGAATTCTGCTGTTAACTTCCTGTACCATTTAAGAAATAGGTGAGATCTTTCTGGATCCCGAGCAGTTTTTGGTCCACGATCAGAATAATGGGAACGAGGCTGCATTTTGGAGTTAGACTCTTATTTCTATTTGCAAAACACACCCGTGTCTCTACCTACGAGATGACTCGAAGTTTGCTTTCAGGACTCATTGTCTCTCACCGGTGATCCTGGGGGAGGTTCGTCCTCTCCACTCTGCTCAGGACGATGCCCTGTGATGGTCACACATGACAAGATGTCGATTTTCTGTAGCTTGGTCCTCTCTTCTGCCCTCGGTCTTTGGGTTCTGTCTGTGGGTGTTGGCCGTGTGGTGCCTGCATTTGTGATAGGAGGGATTTTCCTGTGTGTCTGTATCGGATGTCATCAACGCCTTGGCCCATGTCCCCTCAGCCCACTGGCTCACCTGCCACTTACATGGAGTGTTTCCAGCCCACCCACGGCTTCCCACCTCAAGCACCCAGGTCTTTCTTTTTCTTTGCCATGTAGCTTTCCCCATCATCTCGGAAGTTGCTACGCCTGCTCAACCAGTGCTGGATTCATGCTCCAGCTTCCCTGTCCTCTGAAGGTCTGAGGGTCCCCAGCAGGATAAGGACCCCACTTGCCTCAGTGGTGACCCCTCCCCTCCTGGGTTTCCTCTCTTCCCGTCTCATTTTCCCGACCCCATCACCTGCGCCTTCCTGGATTGCTTCCCAAGTAAACTGTCTTCATCAAAGTCCTTTTGTCAGGATCTGCCCTGGGGAGAACTCCATTAATCAGAAAGAGTAACTTCCTGCTTGGAGTCTGGGATGAAAATGGTTTCTCCCAATAGACAGGAAAGTGGACACCAGGTAAAAACCTTCCCTGTGGCTGCAGCATGGGGGCTGTGATAGATCATCACAGCAAAGGTCCCAGACGCGTCGCACCTCTGCGAGTCCATGCCTTGGTGTAGTCCCCTCCCACACAGACTCTGGTCTAGGCTGTAGGACCTGCTCTGGCCAATGAGACATCAACAAATATGATGCAAGTAGACGCAGTGAGTGCTTGCACATCTGAGCTGGCTCTTTTGGAATATTCCTGTCAACATACAAAGAAGCCCAGTTTGGCCTCCCGGAGGGTGAGAAGCCACACTGAGGGGACCTGAGACCCCGCCCCCAGCCAACAGCCAGCTCCAACTGCCAGACGTGCGTGGGGCCGCAGGCCAGAACCCGCTAGCTCAACAGCCCACCTGCACCAAACTCACATTTTTACATGTCCAATTATTTTAAACACAGCCCAAGCAAGCAGGTTTTTAGCCAATTAGAGCCCGCTTGCTTTACATGCCCTGAGAAATTGTGCCTAACATATCTTAGGTAAGAGAGCCCCTGTGGCTATAAAGACCCCAAGTGGCCGCTGCCCTTTGAAGCTCTCTA
>NW_011888945.1:1562040-1566396 GCF_000151845.1 Pteropus vampyrus | reverse complement strand
CAAAGAGCAGAGGCAGTGTCACTGCACCTAACGACTGGGGGGAAATGAAAAAATTCATTTAGGAACGCCTCGTTTCAGAATGAGGAGACTGGGGTCTAGAGCCATGTCTGACATCAGCTATCCACATGCCTTTCAGAAAATCATGCATCCATGCATCCATGCATCCATCCATCCATCCATCCACCCACCCACGCATCCATCCATCTGATTGGCCATTCACCATTATTTCATAAGCTGTCACTCAGCACCCGCCTTGAACTGGGTGTCATGCTGGGCACTGAGAATACGAGCACAGTGAGATGCACACGGTAGGTAAGAAGCGTCAGTGACTAATAAAACAGGGCATAGGCCGTAATGAGGCACAAAATCCGCGGGAGCCCAGAGGAAGGAGATTTCATTCCAGCGGGGGCAGGTGGTCAGGGAAGAGGGTGACGCAGGAGCCGGAGCAGGAAAGATGAAGGGTACGTGTCCACTGAAGCGGGAGGGGAAGAGCAGAGGGCTCATGCAGGGTGGGGGAAGCCAGAGGGGACCAAACGCAGAGGGGTCTGAAGGAGTCTGAGACTGTGAAGTCTCTATCTACAACAGAAAAGCCAGTGGGAGAGTATCCCTTAGCCTGGCCACCTAGCGTCCATGATGCCACTGGGGACTCAAGTCCTGGACTTGTTGTCATTTCGGATCAATGCGATGGCCGGTGTGAGGGACGCTGCTATGATTCCCAAAGTCTGTCTGTCATTAGCCTTTTGAACATGGATCCTGCCTTGCATCCCCTGGACACCCTGCTCCCTTGCATTTGCAGACACGGGGTGTGCCCTTGAGGTAACTAGGTCTCAGAGAAGGCCAGCGACTGGCCCAAAGTCACCTACAGCCATGTGCTGCCAAACTGTTCGATGGCATTACTCACAGAGGCATTAAGAGGTGAGGTACAGATGGTGCTATAAAGAATGAAAGTTGGAGGGAGGGAAGACCCAGGATTCCATTCGCAAGAAATCTGATTCACGCGGAGCCTGTGCGAATGAAGCGAGTATCGGGCGCTTCTTCTGTTTCCTGGGTCTATCCCGCTGTCTGTTAATGCGCCCGCCGCCTTCTGGGCATCCCTGCTTCTCCTCTGTGTGCATTCTGGGAGGAGATGTCAGTCCAAGGGCCCTTCGCTCCACTAGTAAAGGAACGGGCACGTGACCCAGGCTCAACCAATCAGATTTGCTCCTGAAATTCTTGAGCAAGACAGACAAGTATAAAAAAAAGGCTGGTTCTGGTTCAGCCCAGCAACGGCCTCCCGAGGGATTCTATCCGGTCTTTGCTACCTGCAGCCTCGTCCTGTGTCCGTGTGTCTAGTCCAGCTTTCCTCTCACGTCTGTCCGTCTCCTCATCTATATAATGGGACGATAATCCTACCTCGCCGTGTTGCTGTGATGACCGAGTGAGTTAGCGGGGTGAACGCATTCTGAAAACTGTCAAGTGCTCCAGGCATGTGAGAGGCTATCATTATAATTATTATGAAGGGGCAGCGAGTGGTCGCCGAAAACACAGCGCGAGAATGTTTCCAATGGACTCGTAAGTACATAGCTGCCTTCCGCCCGTGACTCCATCTGGAAGGTGTCGCTGAGGGGCCACTCCCGGAGGGAGCTGGCTCTGCTGAATCCATAGTTTTGCACGTTGTTCATTAAAAAGAATTTCTAAAAATAAGCCCAGGTCAGAGAAGTTGTCCAGACAGGAACGTTTCCCAGAGCTTGACCCAAATCCTCGTGATCTCGTTCTCCAGCGGCCCGGCTGCCTGGGGAGACAGACCTGCCCGGCTCAGCCTCCACCCTCATTTTCTGCCTCCACACAGGCCTGGAGCCCTTTCTGGGCACATGTGGGGCACGAAGGCCACCTGGAACCACGGCCTTCTGAAGCTTTGGAGCCACAGTGGCCTCCAGAATCGCGTCCGTCCTGCTTCCACGCGGCTTCCTCCTTAGACAGCACTGGAGTCTCGAGCACAGATCTGAGGGGCCACCTGCAAGGTGGTCCAGGATTCTGCAACCCGGGCCTCGAATTCAGGCTCCGTTCCTGAGTTTCAAACCTGTGCAGGCAGCTGCCCGCTGAACGTTGCTCCTGGAAGATTTTGGGTCAGTCCCCAAATCCCTGGGACTCACTACAGTGGGGGTTAGTAAGAATGGGCTGAACCCACTAAGGCTGAAACCCTCGAGAAGAGCAGTGGTGGGTAAATCGTCCAGTCTGACTGTGGCGGGCTGAGGGCAGGGCACGGTGGGGACCCAGAGCAAGGTGGCCGAGATAGGAGAAAGCAAAGTCAGCTGGGGTAGCAGAGGGAACAGTTCTAGGAGCTGCAGTGTCAGAGGAAGGAAGGGACAGGCAGTTGGTTTTATTAAGCATTGCTGAGGATTCTGTTCCTCAGGTGGTGTCACTGATGGTTGAAGTTTCTGTTTGGACTTCACTGCTTTCAGTGGGACATGATTCTGGGACCAGAACTTTTGGGGCCAGGTTTGTACCTGAAACACAATGAATAGCCCAAAATCTTTTTTTTTTTTTTTAAAGCTCTCTATTCAAGAAATGACATTTCCTAGATTTTTCTTTCACCAAATTCTTGACTGAGATACAATGTATTCGCTTTTAATAACTGGTTCAACGCCATCCATGCCATCATGGATGTTTTAAACGATGCTCGTTTTCCTCAACCAAGTCATGCTTTCATTAAAGTTTGCCAGGAAGCTCAGGCGCATGGATTTAGATCAATGAAGACCTTCTTGCATTTTGTTCTTAGCTTTGGTTGAGGCTAGAAGTAATATTGACATGTATCTTTTATTCCTGGGAGTGTAACACTGTGTTAATAAAAACCCGTAAGAAAGCAGTGAACTCTACACTCTAGACTTTCTCCTCCCCCCACATCTCAAGTAGGGAGTAGAAGAATCATGAATAATAAATACGGAGATAAGAGAATGAGACTGGGAAATCAATTTACTGCAAAATATTTGCATATTTTATTAAAAGAAACTGTGTATGAGGCCCATAACAGGGTGGGCTGATTTATATTTTGATTTGATTTGTGTACATTAAGCCCCTGGGAGGACCTGTCTTCCCTAGTGGTGTCATTCGTGGTGTTAGGGTCCAGAGGCACTTACATGTTGACTCTAAGCCTCTTATTTTACGGGAAAGGAAATTGAGGTCTGGAGAAATTACATGGGTTGGTGGAGGGGTTGCAGTTCACCTGGAAGGAATCCCATCGTCCTAGAAACGTAAGGAACGTGATCGAGGCATGAAGTGAATAATACGAGGATGCACCTCCATGGTCTTTTGCATCTTCGCTCACAGGAAGACAAAAATTCCTGCCTCCTCTTCTTATAAAAACACACAAAAACACAGATGGATGCACATCTGGATGGGTTGACTTCTACTTGGGCAGAGACAAGAGAGAAGAAATTTTTCATTGAGTATAGATAAGATGCCCTTTCCCCTCCCCCATCCCATCTCTGCTCTAAGAACAAGTTGTGGCAAACAGATCTTTCTTCGGTGGAATGGTGGGGTGTTGGTGGGCGGTCTCCTCCCCTCTGCAAGCCCTCTCTGCTACCTAACAAATGAGTTATGTCCCTGGTGGCTGCTGCCGAGTGTCTGACAATACCTGGAGTTTGGGATTACTACCCACCTAAAACCAGAAGGCCGTGATGATCAGTGTCTTCCTGTTGGGTCTGTCAGCAGCTCCTGTCATCTGCAAGGCCAGGGTTCTATTTGGTGGCTTCCGCTCTGGGTTTACCTTCCCGGAACTGACTCCTCCCTTTCGGCTACTGCCCAACAGCTCCCCTAAGCTGCTCAGGGACTCTCTGCGTTTCCTGGCCGGTGCCCTCTCTGCTCTCCCATGGAAGCTCTCTTCACTGTCCTCCCCTCCTTCCCTCTCAGAGGATGGCTGTGCCTCCTGCTGGGCGTGCGTGCTGTGTGCTGGCCATTGTGCTGAAAGCAGGCAGTTGAAGGTGGGTGAGTTCATGAAGCAGCAGCGCTAGGAGGTGTGGGTCCAGTGGAGCAGGGGTTCAGTCAAAGAGCAGAGGCAGTGTCACTGCACCTAACGACTGGGGGGAAATGAAAAAATTCATTTAGGAACGCCTCGTTTCAGAATGAGGAGACTGGGGTCTAGAGCCATGTCTGACATCAGCTATCCACATGCCTTTCAGAAAATCATGCATCCATGCATCCATGCATCCATCCATCCATCCATCCACCCACCCACGCATCCATCCATCTGATTGGCCATTCACCATTATTTCATAAGCTGTCACTCAGCACCCGCCTTGAACTGGGTGTCATGCTGGGCACTGAGAATACGAGCACAGTGAGATGCACACGGTAGGTAAGAAGCGTCAGTAACTAATA
>NW_011888945.1:1559139-1559505 GCF_000151845.1 Pteropus vampyrus | reverse complement strand
AAAAGAAATAATAGCAAGTGGAAGGAGAGGACTCTCTGATTCCTATAAAGACAGGCGACTAAATGTTCCCCTAGTCCACAGAGGGAGAAACCGAGGTTACAGAAAGACAATGGACCAAAGCTGCCGCTGGTTCGTCTAGTGCCTTTGTGACACAGCTCTGTTCCAGGACGCATGGTTTGGCAAGCAAAGTGCAGTCAAGATCTCAGCCTTTAATCGCTGCCTCGCGCAGCGAACTATCTGCACACCCATTCGGAGCAGACTTGAATATGACCTGCCTGAAATCCCACAACCCGGAGGCTGGGCTCGGAACCTGCACATCAGAAAGGTTCAGGGCTCTTTCCGGTGTAGTCCCCGAGCTCATGGGGA
>NW_011888945.1:1558341-1558904 GCF_000151845.1 Pteropus vampyrus | reverse complement strand
GGAACGTTTCCCAGAGCTTGACCCAAATCCTCGTGATCTCGTTCTCCAGCGGCCCGGCTGCCTGGGGAGACAGACCTGCCCGGCTCAGCCTCCACCCTCATTTTCTGCCTCCACACAGGCCTGGATCCCTTTCTTGGCACATGTGGGGCACGAAGGCCACCTGGAACCACGGCCTTCTGAAGCTTTGGAGCCACAGTGGCCTCCAGAATCGCGTCCGTCCTGCTTCCACGCGGCTTCCTCCTTAGACAGCACTGGAGTCTCGAGCACAGATCTGAGGGGCCACCTGCAAGGTGGTCCAGGATTCTGCAACCCGGGCCTCGAATTCAGGCTCTGTTCCTGAGTTTCAAACCTGTGCAGGCAGCTGCCCGCTGAACGTTGCTCCTGGAAGATTTTGAAACCCACTTGTTCATGATAAGCTCATTCTGTGTCACCCCTCATTCCCAAAGTCTGCCTCCTGCCCCCCACCTCCTCCACCCACCCAGGAGCCCAAGCCTGACACTCGGAGCTCCCCATCCCTCTCCCTCACACCCAGAACTCCAGGAAGTTCTGCTGAGATTCACCTT
>NW_011888945.1:1554809-1557306 GCF_000151845.1 Pteropus vampyrus | reverse complement strand
GCGCAGTGTTGATGAATAGCAGTCAGGTGCCCTTGGATCAGAGGCATTTCTTCCAGCTCCCAGAATGGTTCTCGCTCCGATCCCTCGTGGAGGCTGTTGGGAGTGCAGGCTGTGCGCTGTGATTGACACTGGCTAAAGTCAGGGTGCGATGGAGCCCTCTTACACACAGGCAGGGGACTTGGTGTCTATGTGATTTACTGTGGACCTCTGCCGAGAGCACAGCCAGCCAGCTCTCCAGGACCCCGGCTCAAGGCAGTCGCATTTCAACCTCGTTTAGTGCAAGAGAGGGCTGGCTCTGTGCCTGGTTGTATTAATAAATCAAGATGTATGTAAATGCATAAGGGCTGGCTTTGCGAAGCAGAGGATCAACGACTGTTGCCCAGAGTACCCGAGCTGGTTACTCTGGCCTCGGCAGCCTGCCCCCTTGCCCGCCTCATGGTGCGGGCTTTCTGTTACCGAACCGTGGCCGCCTGTGTAACGTATAGGAGTGATGATCATCTTTCCACTCAGCAAGTTGTGGCCGACGAATGATTGCATCAGGCAAACTCTGGAGGTCTTCTCTGTGCAGGGCGTTGCATGTGTGTTATCTCAGAAAACGGTCCGACTCCAGGAAGCGGCCTTACATCCTCATCCTTCCCCACTTCATCTACAGGTAAACTGAGTTAGAATGGGTACGCGGCGAGTGAGGGCCACCGTCCCTTCCTGCCCTACTCCGCAACCTAGCAGTGAAGAAAGTCGGCCCGAGTTCTCCCCGTCTGGCCTCTGCGTCTCTCAGCTTTCATTTCTTCGCTTAAGAGATGGAGGAAATAACACCTCTCAGGACAACTGCGCGGGTTGCTGTGATAACGAATAGGAAAAGAAATTAGGGAGGGCCCTCGCAGGCCAGAGTCGTCCAGTCCTGCAGAATCCAGCCAAAAAATCCTTTCGGCTTTTGGCCAGAGAGCCCCCACTAACCGCCCGCTGAACCTGGATGGGGGGACCTTACTTCTGTAGGGTTATTTCCCCAATGTACTTCTTCAATCCCCGATGATGAATTGGAGGCGAACTGAGCTGCTCCAGGAAATCAAAGAGGTTTGGAAATGCCTTGAAGAGAGACGGCGGAGTCACGTCCTCCCATTCATTCTCTCTGTTTTCTGATTTCTTTGGTGCTATGGATTTGATTCATAATGAAAAGACTCAATCTACAAAAATAATAATGATAAAAAAAAGAAAAGACAAAAAGGCAGTTCTTTCGAATCACACCCCGGTCAAACATGAGATTTCCTTCTGCCTCTGTTGAGGCCAGGGCATTTCAGTGAATTTCAGAGTTGTCTGTACTTTCCCGAGGTCAAAGGGCAGACCCTGGCCCTGTCCTCCTGGAGACCGTTGTCGTGTTGGAGGTAACGAGCCGTGGCTTGTGAAGCGGGAGGCCAGGTTGGAGGTCCCTCTCTGCTACCGGCTGGGTGTTTGACGGCAACAGGGCTTCTCAAACCGGGTGGTTTTGCCCTGCAGGGGGTAGTTGGTAAGGTCTGGAGCTATTTGGGTGTCAGGGCTGTGGAGATGCTCCTGGTATCCAGCAGGCAGAGGCCACAGATGCTGCTAAATATCCTACACTGCACCAGACAGCCCCTGTCCCTGTCCCCCTCCTGTCAAAGACTTAGCCCAGGCTCCCAATGTCAAGAGTGCCCAGGCTGAGAACCCGGGTCCAGAGGAGTCTCTCATCCTCTCTCAGTTTCCTCGTCTGTGAAATGGAGGTGGCATTGCTGCACCAGGTGATGCCTAAGGTCCCTAAAAGCTTCTGTGATCTAATTGTATCTCTGGCTCGGGGGTGACTCAGAGGTTCTGCATCACTGGCTTCCTGCCCCTGTGACACCAGGGGCCCATTATAGCATCTCCGACGTCAGGGTGTCCATGTGATGTGGCACTTAGCTGGGAGACGCCAGCGGGAGGCTCTTCGTAGTGACAGTAACCAGAAAATGCCAACCTGGAAGACAGACGCTCTCAGCCCCCAACCCTTCCTTTCTTTGTTTGTTTCCTTGTCTCTTCTTTAAATAGGGCACCGTGTCTTTGGCATTTGCAAAAACTTTGGCTAATTAGACTTTCTTATCAGGCTAGCACATGAACACGGAGCCCAGCAGCTTGCTCAAACTTTCCAGCATGTTCCAGTTTTTTTTTTTTTCCTTTCTGATATGAATCCAAGCAAAGCAGAGGTCTTAGTTGTTGCTATTTGATTTCGGAATCTCTGTCCCTCTGGCTTTTCATTCTGTCCACTCCAGGTTTTCCTCTACCTGGGCTGTCTGCTCTTCACCCTACCCCCACCCCCACCCCTAGTTCCTTCTGCTCCAGATCTTCCCTTTTGTTCTTCCTCATCTGCTTTTGAGCCACACACCTAGTGAGGCTTGAGTCCTGACTCCGCCACTTCTCGATTGTGATGCGGTGACCGCGGAAATGTCCTGCCCAGGACTTCCTTCCAGAGAACCTGTTGGCAGACAGCCTGCAGCTGCTGCACCTTCAGGCC
>NW_011888945.1:1552340-1554759 GCF_000151845.1 Pteropus vampyrus | reverse complement strand
TCGTGTTGGAGGTAACGAGCCGTGGCTTGTGAAGCGGGAGGCCAGGTTGGAGGTCCCTCTCTGCTACCGGCTGGGTGTTTGACGGCAACAGGGCTTCTCAAACCGGGTGGTTTTGCCCTGCAGGGGGTAGTTGGTAAGGTCTGGAGCTATTTGGGTGTCAGGGCTGTGGAGATGCTCCTGGTATCCAGCGGGCAGAGGCCACAGATGCTGCTAAATATCCTACACTGCACCAGACAGCCCCTGTCCCTGTCCCCCTCCTGTCAAAGACTTAGCCCAGGCTCCCAATGTCAAGAGTGCCCAGGCTGAGAACCCGGGTCCAGAGGAGTCTCTCATCCTCTCTCAGTTTCCTCGTCTGTGAAATGGAGGTGGCATTGCTGCACCAGGTGATGCCTAAGGTCCCTAAAAGCTTCTGTGATCTAATTGTATCTCTGGCTCGGGGGTGACTCAGAGGTTCTGCATCACTGGCTTCCTGCCCCTGTGACACCAGGGGCCCATTATAGCATCTCCGACGTCAGGGTGTCCATGTGATGTGGCACTTAGCTGGGAGACGCCAGCGGGAGGCTCTTCGTAGTGACAGTAACCAGAAAATGCCAACCTGGAAGACAGACGCTCTCAGCCCCCAACCCTTCCTTTCTTTGTTTGTTTCCTTGTCTCTTCTTTAAATAGGGCACCGTGTCTTTGGCATTTGCAAAAACTTTGGCTAATTAGACTTTCTTATCAGGCTAGCACATGAACACGGAGCCCAGCAGCTTGCTCAAACTTTCCAGCATGTTCCAGTTTTTTTTTTTTTCCTTTCTGATATGAATCCAAGCAAAGCAGAGGTCTTAGTTGTTGCTATTTGATTTCGGAATCTCTGTCCCTCTGGCTTTTCATTCTGTCCACTCCAGGTTTTCCTCTACCTGGGCTGTCTGCTCTTCACCCTACCCCCACCCCCACCCCTAGTTCCTTCTGCTCCAGATCTTCCCTTTTGTTCTTCCTCATCTGCTTTTGAGCCACACACCTAGTGAGGCTTGAGTCCTGACTCCGCCACTTCTCGATTGTGATGCGGTGACCGCGGAAATGTCCTGCCCAGGACTTCCTTCCAGAGAACCTGTTGGCAGACAGCCTGCAGCTGCTGCACCTTCAGGCCCCTGGCAGTGCTCACCCCAAGGCCACGCCCTCCCCCGGCTTTTCCCAGCCAATGACTGAGCTCAGTGGGTGGAGGAGCTGGGCCATTGCTGATTGGCTGGCCTGGATGCCTCCTACAGGCAGTCTGCTCTGGAGCGCCCAGGGCTGGCCGAGCTTTGCTCAGAGCCGCCCTGTGGTCCGGGGCTCCTCCTCCCGTCCTCCTCCCTTCCCCTCTCTCCTTCCCCAGGTGTCAGACCCACACCTCTGTCTGAGGGCTCGTCCCCTGCTCCTTCTCTCTCCCCGCTTCACCCTTCTTTGCACCTGCTTCTCGAAGGCCCTGAATTGACCCATCTGAGCAAGTCAACGAGGACCCCTGAGTCTCAGTGTCCTCACTGGCAAAACAGAGAGACATCAGATCTGCTGTATCTCACAAGGTTATCTTGGGGATTAAATGACGTGAGACACGTGGAACTTCGTACACCACCCAGCTGTGCAAATGTTATGCACTACTGTTTCCGTCAGAGCTCTCTGGCCTTACATCCCTCGTAAGCCAGCAGCTGATAAACGAGGTCGCTGTTGATGTTTTCGCTGGGCTAATCTTTGTCAGGTAGGATTACATCATGTTCGGTGGCCAAACTGCTGAATGCCAGGAGCTTTCTCCTGCCTCCATCGTTGCCACCGCCAAAAATGACCTCATACCGTTTCCGGACGCCCACCGTGGGGGCCCGCCTGGTCCCTGGTGGAGAACCACTGCGCTGAACGGAGTCCGGCGGAGATGTCGCTGGGTCCTCATGGCACCCCGGCACTTACACCTCCGCTCGGGCCTTCAAGGGTGAGAACCTGCCACTCTCTCTCACTTATTTTTGTCCCTTAACATTTGCATATATTTTTGAAAGCTGTCTCGATCCTTTATTGAATGAGATGGTGGAAGAAACAAATTTGTGAAATAGTAAATATACCTTCCGATGCTACTCACATCATCCCCATCTGAGGCTTCCGGCCTCGTCAGCCAGAAAACCCGCCAAGGCCACGGGCAGCAGCTACAGCTCGTGGTGCCCTCACCCCCAGAGTCTCCTCACTGCCCACTTGCGAAGGTTTCCTGCTGTTTAACTTCTCTGGGCATCTTGTTGCTTTTGCTTTTGATGCATGGTGTCTCTTAGGAGCCATGCGATCTTGGACAAATCACTTAGCCTCTTACAGTTCCTCTACTGTAGAGCGGTGAGGACAATACCTTCCCTGCCCCTCTCGGAAGGTCGTGAGATGATAATGGCTGAGAAGCTGTGCCTGGGGTAGGATCTCATTTGTTTCTCCA
>NW_011888945.1:1548071-1552030 GCF_000151845.1 Pteropus vampyrus | reverse complement strand
CTTACATCCCTCGTAAGCCAGCAGCTGATAAACGAGGTCGCTGTTGATGTTTTCGCTGGGCTAATCTTTGTCAGGTAGGATTACATCATGTTCGGTGGCCAAACTGCTGAATGCCAGGAGCTTTCTCCTGCCTCCATCGTTGCCACCGCCAAAAATGACCTCATACCGTTTCCGGACGCCCACTGTGGGGGCCCGCCTGGTCCCTGGTGGAGAACCACTGCGCTGAACGGAGTCCGGCGGAGATGTCGCTGGGCCCTCATGGCACCCCGGCACTTACATCTCCGCTCGGGCCTTCAAGGGTGAGAACCTGCCACTCTCTCTCACTTATTTTTGTCCCTTAACGTTTGCATATATTTTTGAAAGCTGTCTCGATCCTTTATTGAATGAGATGGTGGAAGAAACAAATTCGTGAAATAGTAAATATACCTTCCGATGCTACTCACATCATCCCCATCTGAGGCTTCCAGCCTCGTCAGCCAGAAAACCCGCCAAGGCCACGGGCAGCAGCTACAGCTTGTGGTGCCCTCACCCCCAGAGTCTCCTCACTGCCCACTTGCGAAGGTTTCCTGCTGTTTAACTTCTCTGGGCATCTTGTTGCCTTTGCTTTTGATGCATGATGTCTCTTAGGAGCCACGCGATCTTGGACAAATCACTTAGCCTCTTACAGTTCCTCTACTGTAGAGTGGTGAGGACAATACCTTCCCTGCCCCTCTCGGAAGGTCGTGAGATGATAATGGCTGAGAAGCTGTGCCTGGGTAGGATCTCATTTGTTTCTCCAGCCTGTAACCTTGTCATGCAACGCTCCTCTCTTTTCCTTGATCCCATGAATATGTGTCCATTTCTCGATCCCGTGAATATGGTTTTGCGACTTTGCTTTGACGCACAGAATGGCGCAGGAACGGTGACATGCCGTTTCTGAATCTTTGCCTCCGGTAAGCTGCCACTTGCTCTCTTGGATCCCCGTCTCTGCCCTGTGAGTGCTCCCAGGCCGGCCTGCTGGAGGACGGGAGAGCACATGGCAGAGATGAGCCATCCATCGGAGACCACCTTAGACCCTACCAACCTGGAGGCTGAGTACAAATGCACGAGTGAGCCCAGCCGAGACCGGAAGAAACACTTCACGGAGCTCGGTCCGAATGTCCACCCACGGAATCAGAGGCAAAATAAATGGTCGCTATTTGAAGCCACTCAGTGTTGGATAAGTTGTTATGCAGAAAAAGCTAACCGATGCGCCTGGCATAGAGGAGAGGCAAGCTGAGTGGTGTTGAGACCAGCCACCCCTGAAGCTGGGGCGGGGTGATTTGGGGCAGGTATCGAGGAGGTGCAAAAAAAGTCTATAGTGAGAGTCTATAGCAAGCACCGCCCCCCTTTGCAGCCTCAGGGTAAGACAGGAAGTGCTGAGCAGTTGGGGATCATATGTCAGGGACCAAAAGTTGCATGCGAGCAGAAAAAAAAAAAAAAAAAAAGCCTGGGTCTAAGGTTGTTATTTATAGCGAAAATTTAAACAGGGAAGCTCTGTCAGTTTTCTGAATTACTGACAGTTGCAGAAATGTTAATACAAATCTTTATAAGACTGGCCAGATGTTCGATATTAAACAAGCATCTGTTTTGTATAAAAGAATTTTTATGTCCCCTACACAGTGTCTTTCTCTCTCTTCCTTTCTCACCCCCCGTCCTGATCCCGCGATGGATCCGGGCGATGGCTGAGGGTAATTGTCTCAGCTATAGTTTTATCTAGTTTCTGAATGCCGGGGTCCATGGTGTCAAAAATACACCCCCAAAAAATAACCCCGGGAAAGGTTAATAATGGCCTTTCTGGTGTCATATTCTGCACGTTATGTGTTGTGGTAATTATTATCATTAGGGCTGTAAGAACGTCTAGTTATCTTTCTTAATCACATACTATAAAGAAGTGCTCGGAACACATATCTATTATTTAATCAAAATTTCACAGTTATTGGCATTCGCGCTCCGCCAGGGCTGTGTTTATTTTCTGTTTGTGAGGGGGAGCGTCGCCTCCCAGAAGAGAGGGGGCCCTGCGCCCATAGCCACTTTCATCACTGTCATGGCATGTGGCACTCGGTGCTATTAATATCGGAGACGACAAACACATGTTATTACTCTCCACTCCTTCTTTTGGGTGGCACTCTAGGAAAAGCACTTTTATTAACAAATATAGGGTGAGACACATGACACACACGAACCCTGCAGCCCGGAAAAGGAGATAGGGCGGGGCTGAGACCTTTAGGGATATGCTATTTCCAGGGACGGAGAGCAGAGCGGGTCGGTTGGGTCACTGTGGATGCTCTGTGATGACCACTTGGGGTGTCCCCCCCACCCACTGCTCTGGAGAGAACTGTCCTTCAGAGGCAGGGGATTGACACCCAAAGAGGCATTATTGTCCCATTCTCCAGACAGGCAAACCAAGGCCCAGGGGAAATCACTTGCTCAGAGTCACCTAGCAAGTGAGCTGGAACTTGAGGCTAACTGCTTGCTTGATCTTAGTGTCTGCGGTTTCATCATCAGGCCATGCATGCTCCCAATCTGCACTGGCCACGGTGGCCACTAGCCTTGTGTGTACCGAGCACTCACCATGTGGATAGTCCAAATTGAGGTGTGCCGTAAGTGTAAAATATGTACTGGATTTCCAAGACGGTACCATAAAAATATGAAATATCACATTAGTAATTTTTAGTATTGATTTCATGTTGAGATCGTGTTTTGGATATATTGGGTTTAATAAAATACATAATTAAAATTAACTTCACCTTTTTACTTTTTAAATTGTCGCTACTAGAAAATTTAAAATTACGTCCAGGGCTTGTATTTGTGGCTCACATATATTGATTAGACAGCACTGTCCCAAATTGTGACTTTATGTGTGTTTCTTCAACCACAGTTCATCTTATTGCTTACTTGCTTGCTTTTAATATTTTTTTTTTTTCATTTTTGTTTTTCTTCCATTTTTCCTTTGTTTTCGGTTGGCCACGTTGTTGTTTGGCCTTTTTTAAACTTTTTGAGGGGTTCGCCCCATTAGTTTTGTTCCCCTTCGGCCCCCTTCCTTGTTTTTTTTCCCTTTTTTGCTTTTTTCCTTTTTGCCTTCTTTTCGTTTTCCTTGCTTTTTTCGTAACTACCCATTTGTACTTCTTAATCCTTTCCTCCTTTTTCACCCAGTCCCCAATCCCCTCTCATCTGGTAGTCCTCAAAATGTTCTCTGTATCTATGAGTTTGTTTCTGTTTTATTTTTTATTTTGTTTTTTAGATTCCACGTGTAAGTGAAATTATATGGCATTTGTCTTTATCTGACTTATTGCACTCAGCACAATAGCTTCTAGGTCCATTCCTGTTGTTGCAGATGGCAAGATTTCATTCTTTTATTATTTTTTAATTCATTTTTATGGCTGAGTAACATTCCGTTGTATATATGCACCGCCTCTTCTTTGTCCATTCATGCATTGATAAATAACCAGGCTGCCTCCATATCCTGGCTATTGTAAATAATGCTACAATGAACGTATGGATGCAAATGTCCCTACAAAGTAGTATTTTGGGTTTCTTCAAATAAATAGCCAGGTGTGGGATTACTGGGTCCTTCTTTGTCTCTGGTTATAGCCTTTGTTTTAAAGTTTACTTTGTCTATTATAAGTATTGTTAACCTAGATTTTTTTTTTCATTTCCATTTTCATGAAATATTTTTTCACATCCCTTTACTTTCTGACTGTATGTGCTGTTTGACTTGAAGTGAGTCTCTTGTAGGCAGCATATGTAAGGGTCTTGTTTTCTTATCCATTCAGCCACCTTATCTTTTAATTGGAGCATTTACTTCTTTTTCATTTGAAGTTCTTGTTGTTAGATATGCAGTTATTGCCATTTTATTATTCATATTTTTGATATATATATTTTTTTCTTTTTCTTAAAAAAGTACCTTCAACGTTTCCTGTAATATAACTTCGTGATGA
>NW_011888945.1:1547629-1547976 GCF_000151845.1 Pteropus vampyrus | reverse complement strand
TGATTCTAGATGATAGCTTTGCTGGGTAGAGTGATCTTGGTTATAAGTCCTTGCTTTTCATCTCTTTGAATATTTTGTGCCGATTCCTTCTGGCCTGCAAAATTTCTGCTGAGAAATCAACTGGTAGTCTGATGGAAGCTCCCTTGTAGGTAACTAATTGCTTTTTTCTTGCTTTTAAGAGTCTCTATTTGTGTTTAACCTTTGGCATTTTAATTATGATATGTCTTGGTGTGGGCTTCTTTGGGTTCATTTTGTTTGGGACTCTCTGAACTTCCTGGGTTTGTATGTCTATTTTCTTCATCAGGTTAGGAAAGTTTCCCAACATAATTTCTTCAAATAGGTTTTCA
>NW_011888945.1:1542718-1547184 GCF_000151845.1 Pteropus vampyrus | reverse complement strand
TTTCCATGTATTAGGTAGGGCTCCTAAGTCTCCCAGTCTTAGTAGGGTGGCTTTCTGTAGTAGATGTCCTGTGGGGCCCAGCGGCACAGCATTCCCTGGTCAGCTAAACCGGGTACCCAAGCTGTGTTCCTTGTGTGGGTTGCGTGTGCCTTCTTGTTGTGATTGAGCTTTGGTTGCTCTTTGTATGTTTATAGGAAGGATTGACTGTTGGATTAATTGGTTGTGAGGACTGGCCAGTGAGGGGCTGACCCTACAGAGCAGGAGTCACTTTAGCAGGGCTCTGGTGCCTGCCTGGTCTGCCCTTCGGGTGTGTCCTCCTCAGATGCAGCCCTGGGTGGTAGTCTAGCTCTGTCACTGGTCAAAGCATTGGATATGCTGGCCTAAAGGCCTCGTGGGAGGGGCCCAGCTGCAGGCCAAGTTTAGCCGCAGCCTATGGCTTTTTGGGGCCTCTTGGTAAGAGTTATTAAACAATCTGCAGATGGCTGCCACCTGTGCTGAGATTATAGGTGCCTCAAGAGGCCAAGCGAGGAACTAGGCTGGCTGCCTCTACCGCCAGGCTTGGGACTGCTCGGCGAGAGGTACGGGGCATGTCAAAGCCAGATGCTGCTTGTTTAGATTTTTTGAACTTTTGAGAGTTTTTAGGAAAGTCTGTAGCATGAGCCAAGACGAGCCATTTGAATGGAATAAACCACTAGAGGCAGCTCGGGTGGGTCTGGAAGATCGAAGGGGCGGGGTCTCAGGAAATCACCTGGGCGGAGCGACCTGTGTTAACCAGGATGTTAGAGGCTCAGATATGGCGGCCGCCTGCATCTGCATGCTGGAAGTGGGGAAAGCTAACAGAGGAACAATGGATGCTGCTATGAGAAAGTCGCCCCTCCAGCCTTGAAGCCTGACAGCTCAGTTCCTTCCTGTGTGTCCTGGGCGTCCTTTGAGCAGCTGCCCCAGTGCTGGAGCTTGGAGTGAGCAAGTCCATCATCGAGTAAGTCCATGCGCGGGCCCTTTAAGAGGAATATCTGCGACTCCTGCTACCCTCCATCTCACTGTGCCACAGTCTCCGCTGGTTTTCACAGCCAGAGGTTGTGGGGACTTCTCTTCCCGGCACTGGAACCCTTGGCTGGGGAGCCTGGTCTAGGGCCTGGACCCCCTCTGCTGGTAGGGGGGACTCTGCAGCCATGATAACCCTCCTAATTCTCAATTAACACATGCGGTTGTGGGACTGGGCCGTTTTGCATTTCCGCCCCTCCTACCAGTGTCAAGGTGACCTCTTATGTGTGTCCCAGTTGTAGGACTTCTGTTCAGTTAGATTTCAGGAGACTCCCAGTGTTGGTTGCTCTGTCGTGTCGTTGTAATTTCGGTGTGGTTGTAAGAGGAGGCGAACACAGTCTTTACCTTTTTGCCATCTTGGCTCGGTACTCGTCTTATTGCTTTAGAGTGATGGTTCCCAACTGAGGTGACTTTGTCCCCCAGGAGACATTTGGCAATTTTGACAGTCATGACTTGTGGGGGAAGGGGAATTACTGGAGTATTCTAGGCAGGGACACTGCCCAGCATCCTCAGTGCACAGGACAGCCCCTGCCCAAAATGTTAATAGCACTGACGTTGAGAAGCCCTGGCTTAGAGTCATTTCTTGTGTATCTTGTTCTCCTTTTGAAGGTCCCCAAGGGTGTCACTGATGCTGTAAGAGAAAGAGGAACAGCGCCATGCTGTTGTCCATAACGAGCGTTTCATTTTCCCATTTCCGTCGTGGACACTCTCCTCCCTGATTTTTTTTTCCCACAGAATTAGGAACCCATGTCTGACCATAATTTTCAAATATTCCTGCCATGTGGCTGACATTTTTTGAAAACACATGATGGTGGTCATATTTCCTCAATGGCATTTTCAGGTAGCAACTTCCCTTTTCCCGTGTTGAGATGGACAGCTCCCATGAGGGATGAGGTGCTCTTGGAATCGGAAGGTTTGGATGGAGGAGGGGAATATAAGGGGCCTGACCTTGTAGGGGACACAGACAGCCAGCCCCTGGGTAGACTCCAAGGAAGAGATTGTTAGACTTAACATGGGCCTCAGCTGGGAGAAAATGCCTAGAGAATGAGCGAAGCCTGGCTTAGGATACTTGCATCAGTGATAATAACCCTGGTGTGCAGCAGGTAAGGAAGGCTATTCTGCTGTAAGGGCCTGGGCAGGGGCCGGGGGGTCTCTGGACAGCTGAGGTGGCCCAGGGATCTTGGACGACTTAGGCATGGCCGAGGCAAACCCACAGGGACCTGAAAGGTGGGAGCCTGAGTTGGAAATACGGAGAGTTGAGGCACACCTTCCGGCTTTGAGCAAAAGGGAAGGGCTTGTATGGGGATGCAGGGCCTCTAGTAACTGGCTTTCAGTGACAAGTAGAATAACGACTTGGCTCCAGCTTAAGGCCTGAATGTATCCCAGGAACATGTGGCCAGGAAAACACATTTGTTATAATTGTGTCGCTGGCACAAAGCTCAGGCCATTAGCTCAGGTGTGTAAGAAATGCCACTCTCTTTTCTCATAAGCAGCGAGGCATACATGGTCAGCTGCTTCCTGGGCTCATGTTCCCCCCAGTACGGGCCGAGGGTGGCCGTCTAGCCAGGGTAGCATTTCCCAGTCACCCTGGCATCCAGCTGGGAAGGGGGACTGGAGATGGTTTCACATACTCTGCCCCTGCTTACTCCCCCGCTGGCTCTGAGGGCCTGAGGTGGGCAGAGCTGGCATCTGGGTTAGCTTTACCTGCTGATGAGACAGGAATGGCAGAGAGAGGAGGGGTGAAGGTGCGAATTCTGTAGAACTATGTGGTGGGAGTTTGTGTGTGGTGAGTCCCCGGGGGCCTCTCAAAGAAGCCCAGGCTCCTTTGCTTGTGACATGACTAGGGGAATCTGGGAAATGGCAGGTGGGATGTACGTATTTCAAAAGTCATTCAGAAAGCACCTACTATACGGCAGGCTGTGTGTTCTGGCCCTGGGACAACAGAGGTGGCTGTGAAGGTCTTGAGCTCACAGCCAGTGGGAAAAGGAAGTCACGGAATAAAAATGATCACCTTGATGGAATAGGTCCTCTGTGCCAGGCACGACTCTGAGTGCCACATAGTGACACAGTTCATTTTTCCCAAGAGCTTGCCAAAGTCTTTCAGTTTCATAGATCAACAGCGAAGTTGAATAATTTGCCCAAAGTAATAGCGCTATCTCAATCTAGACAAACTGGCTCCTGAATCCCCACTTTCCACTACCATGCAAGACTGCCTCTTGGTGCAGAGAATAAAACACAAACATCCCCTCTCTTCCCCCTAAACCCCAAATTAACCTTGATCTCCCTTCCTGTTCTCTGGCAGAATTGACTACAACTCTCAATTATGTACCATAGAATTTTGTTAAGATAATAGTTATAGATGTTTATGCTCATAGGTTGCAGGGAAGAAGAGGGTGTATTAGCTTTTGTAGCAATCACAATGTGCAGCAAACAAACCCCAAATCTCAGTGATTTCCTAAAAACTGTTTCCTTTTCTCTGATGAGCCTGCAGCTCAACTGGGCTCGACCAGGCTTCTGCAGGTCCCAGGCTGAGGATGCAATGACCACCTGGGCCATGTTTTTTTGTTGCAAATGGTGGCAGCACAAGAACATCAAGATATGCAATGCCCCTTAAAACTCCACTGGGAATTGTCACACTGTCTTTGGTTTAAGTTAGTTATGTGGTGAAGCCAGTCAGGTAGGGAGTTGGTGCCGCTCCCAGGGAAGCCATGACAGGGGCAGGGAGGAAAGGAAGGACTGTGAGCAAATGACACACGCTTTCAGGTGCCAATGGGAAGAGGTTGAATGCAGAAGATGTGGAGAGATTCGGCTCAGGTAGAAGGAGTCTTCCCTCTGTGGACTCCAGGGGAATAGGTGAGAGCCAATGGGAACTCACCTGAGGATGGAGGTGTGGCACCGAGAGGGTGTTCCCCGACAGGGTCCCCATCTTCCCTGCAGAGTAGCAGGTGAGTCATCCCCAGAGAGTCATCCCCAGAGGAGGCCAGGTGTCTGAGGAGCATAGAGGAGGTTCCGAATGGGACCGGCCCTGGAACATACAAGGAGCTGACTGGGGCCATGGACAAGGGCACGTGGACAATTTCGCAGTCCAGCTGAGATTATAGAGGCCTCTGGCTTTCTGGACCCCATCACCGTCCTTTCTCGACACTGGCCCACCTATGTCGATGTCTTATCTGTTGGTTTGGGGATGGACGCAATGGCAAACCAGTTGCAAAGGGAAATTGTATATCTTGCCAAAAGTTCTTGAAGTCGTTGCAAGTGATATTAGAGAATTGCTGAAATTATTTGCCGATGCCACCGCATAGAAGGCCTGCTGATCTTAGGACAGACAGTGCTGGGTTATCATCATGGTTGACGACGTGATAGGTACTTCAAATAATTTCATGTCGACAGATAAAGAAAAGCCCTTGGGAAAATTGATGGAA
>NW_011888945.1:1536028-1542668 GCF_000151845.1 Pteropus vampyrus | reverse complement strand
GCCTCTGGCTTTCTGGACCCCATCACCGTCCTTTCTCGACACTGGCCCACCTATGTCGATGTCTTATCTGTTGGTTTGGGGATGGACGCAATGGCAAACCAGTTGCAAAGGGAAATTGTATATCTTGCCAAAAGTTCTTGAAGTCGTTGCAAGTGATATTAGAGAATTGCTGAAATTATTTGCCGATGCCACCGCATAGAAGGCCTGCTGATCTTAGGACAGACAGTGCTGGGTTATCATCATGGTTGACGACGTGATAGGTACTTCAAATAATTTCATGTCGACAGATAAAGAAAAGCCCTTGGGAAAATTGATGGAATCCTTGAAATTTTAAAAAATGGGTTTCTTTATTATTACACTGGGAATTCAACCCTGGAGTGAAGGACGTTAGAACCTGTGGTCTTATAATTTTGTTGGAAAAATTATGCCCCGTCACCAACTAACGGCTTGTTTGTCCTAAGAATTCACACATAGCTGCCATTATCACCTAAATTTTACTAACTGTAAGGAGAATAAACATGACTTCACAATTTTTAGTTTCACATTTTAAGACAAAGTTTCGATCACACACAGTTTTAGTTACACGAATTGTGGGTTCCCGATTCCAGTGGACTTTCTTAGTGGCCCCTCGTTCCCGAGTAAAGGTGGTGAGAGCCCCACACTCAGCCATCAACGGTCCATTTCCTCCTCATGCCGGCGGGGGCTGCGTGATGCTGTGGCTCTTCCTCCCTTTGACTCAGCCCTCTTATGCAGCAGAATCAGCCCTCTATGGGGTCAAGGCCACGGGAAATGTGTATCCAGGCCCCATTTGGTCAGACGTGTTCTGTCCTGGGTAGCATTCGATCCTCTGTTGAGTGACATTGCAATGCCATGACATGTTCTGTGTCTCATCAAAAATAATTACCCTGGATACGAAAGCTCAGATGTTACTGCTTAATCACGTCCCGCCCAGTATTATGGGGGCTGTGATTACAGTCTGGGGAAGACAAAATACAACCCAGGATGGGGGAATTGTTAAAGTGATTGAAACATGGAAATGAATCTGAGCAGAAAGGTCTAAATCTTACCTGGGTTAGTATTATTGTTATAATAAATAATCATAATAATCCCATACATTTTATAGCGTACAAAATCCTTCTTATACATTACTTCATTTGACTAGGTTAAGAAGAATAAATCTTAAGGCTTAATTTCTCTTGGAAATATCAATCTCTAGTCTATACTCCACCTGGCTTCCTTTTTAATGGTCCCAAAGCACAGCTTCCCCCTTCAATCCCCAGTTGAAAAACTTTAAAACAACTTTCTGTGTCTGGAGAATAAACTCCGAGCTCCTCATCTCGGCATTGCAGACAGTCTAGGACCCTGCCCACACCTCTCTTTCCAGCTGTGTCCCTCGATGCCCTTCGTTACGCATCTCACCTTCATGCTGAAGCACAGCACCGCCTGCTTCCTGGGTGCACAGCTCTGGTTCTGCACGGGTGCATTTGCCCAGGCAGCCCCCCACCCTGTGGGTGCCCTTCCCTGACCTCCTCGGGTGCATGCAGCTAAGCCCAGCCCACCTTGCAAGGTCCAGCCTTCAGACACCCTCCTGTGTCCTCGTTGGGCAGGGCCCCCCTGCCTTTGGGCTCTCAGCACCTTCTCTGAGCCCCGCTCAGGACTGGCTGGCCTGTCATAGAATCAGAGTGTACATGACTTGCTTCTTCCACTCAGCCGTAAGGTCCTTGCGGGAGCTGGGGGCAGGACATCGACTTGACACTCTTATTTTTGCTCTTGGGGACCTCCCCACCTGGCAAGAGTCTGGCCCAAAAGTTGACAAAACGTTTTCTGGAAAGAGCCCAATAGTATATATTTTAAGGTTTGTGGGTCATAAGATCTTTATTGCAACGATCGATTCCGCCATTGCATTTTGAAAGCAGCCATGGCCAACATGTAAATGAATGGGCATGAACGTGTTCCAGTAAGGCTTTATTTATAAAAACGAGCCTCAAGCTAGGTTTGGCCCGTGGCCCCGCTGCCTCAGTCAAATGTCTAGCAAAGGCATCACATGGATGTTTGTTGACTGGGGCTGAGTGGCCAGGTGGATGCATGAAAGAGAGAGAAACCTATGAGTGTCTGGGAATTGGGGTGGCCCAGGTACACAGAGCCAGGGCCGGGGCCCCATAGCCACTTGCATAAGAGGGGAAAAAAGAGTCACCTGTGCTGGGGGCATTCTCGTGCTAGGAGTGGCGTGGTCCCTGGGGGAAGCTGGCAGGGCCCCTGCCTGGCGGCATAGGAAGAGAGTTGCGGGCACAGCAGAGCTAGCCTCATGGGTCAGTGACGTGGGGCAGTAGCCAGCATGGAGTGATGGGAGGCTTGTAGAGCCCCCATCCAGGACCCTGCCCCACTGGCTCACCCTTCCGTCATCCATCCGAGTGAGGAAGGCTGGCATCTTGGGGTTGTGGCTTCCTCAGAGCTGACACTGCTTTGAGCAGTGTGGATTCCAGGTAGTATCAGGCTGGTTCGCTTGTCTGTCCTTAGTCAACTCAGAGCCAAAAGAGTGGCCTCAAACAGTCCTGAGACCCAGGCAGGAGGTGAGGCCTGAGGATGCTCATCAGCCTGACCAACATCATCTTGTGTAAGGAAGGAGCCTGGAACCTGCAGCCGGTCCCCTTAGGATGGTGCCTGGTGCCCATTTAACCCTTTATTGTCTGCACAGGGGCGTCCCTGCATCTCATCCGACTTGATCCTCTCGCCAGCCTTCCAAGGTGTGCAGAGGTTATTATTACTGTTCCCACTTTCCACATGAGCAAGCAGACTTGGAGGCTTTATGAGGACTTGCTCAGGGGCCACAAAATGTGGAACTGTCTTCTCTGGTGGAAGGAGAGCTGAAGGCAGGACCCAGGCAGCCCATCTGCAGCCCGGAGCTCCCTGAACTCAAGCGTTGCTATCCCAAGGTGGGGCCAAGTCCCCGGGTCCCTTTGCCATCACGACACATAGCTGTGCTCATTGGCACACCTGCCTTTCCACAGGATGAGTGGGTGTCTTTGTCCGTAGGAACCTCCGTGTGGGGGGCGAGCCCTCTTTCAAAGGCCTGAGACCCTGCGACAGGTGCAGGTGAGGATTTAAAGAGATCGAAGAAGTTGAACGTGGACTACAAACTTTTTTTTTAATGTTTTGTCAGATGGGCAAATTCAGGACTAAACCACTTAAGAACATCGGGAAAACAACTTGAACTATAACAATCCACTCTGTATTTCAATGCAGCAAAACGAGTGAAGGCTGCTTTTTGTGATCTTCTTCTTCCTAATTTTTTTCCTTTTAATGGACAGAAGAAAAAAAAATGACCAAATTAGAACATGAAACAAAGAGGAACCCAAATGGGGGCAGGAGACACAATAAAAACACCCTCCTGACCTGAGGCGAGGCTTCTGAATTTCATTCCTTTTGCCAAGACTTCTACTAATCCCCGGATTACTTCCTGTGCTTGAGCCCCATCTCTCTCTCATTCTCTCTCTCTCTCTCTCTCTCTCTCTCTCTCTCTCTCTCTCTCTCTCTCTCTCTCTCTCTCTCTCCCCCCCTCTCCCCTCCCCCTCCCTCTCCGCCCTGCCTCCCAACCCTCAACATTTTAAAAATTCTTAATGATGCAACCTGAAGTCGCCATGGCAACCGATTTCCTTGCCGAGGCGGCGGAAGAGGCCTGTGATGGGGCTGCCATTGAAATCGCAAATAATTTTCCTTTTCTTTCAAAATTAAGTAGGCTGTCTGAAGTGCTCCAGTGTGGGTTTCCCCTTCCTCCAAAGAATAAGAGTCCCCTGCCCTGAAATGCTCAGTTATTGCATGTCTCTGGTATCTTTTATGACCCCCTTCTCCATTGGCGCGTGGGCCGCCCCTCTGGAAAAATAACGAGAGCGCGCTCTTTGTTGCTTCTCTTTTGTCGGTGTGAGGAAAGCTTCCGATGAAGTCTAATGACATTTGGTGGGTTTTCCCCAAACGCTCCTGTTTAATTGCCTTTGGTTCCCCATTCTTAAAACAACCAAGTTTCTTTCTCCTTGAATCTCGAGGACAGGTTTGTAAACGGCGCGGAGGAACCCAAAGCGCTTCTTCCAGGCCGAAGGCCCGCACCGGTGTCACCCCACGAGTATTGGGTGGACGCTGTCCCTCCCTCTCGTACCTTCCAGCGGCTTCCCCGCTCGGATGGGGATGGGCGCCTTCTCCAAAGGCCGCCTCCCTTCCCCTGACACCGTGAGCGAACCTGGGCCGTCGCCTTCCTGCCTGGCATCTCCTGCCTGCAGCGCAGCCCTGAGCCCGCGGGCCCTGAGGTCTGGGGGGTTCTGCCATGCCGTGTCCTGCCTCAGTTTCCATGCAGGGCTGCCACGACACCTGTCATCCAGGTGAGCTCAAAGCAAAAACCAGTTTTGTGGTTCTGATGCCCCTCAGGCAGGTCAGGACATTATATAAAAACAAAAAAGGGTGTGGAGCGAGGGCGGCTGGTGGCAGAGGCTGCGCCTGGGGAGCTGGGCCGCGTGGAGGCGCCGGTGGGCGGGGAGCGGGGTCCGCCAGGCCCCCCGCCCGTGGGGCACCAGCGCGGGCTCACCCGGCCGGGGCGCGGCGCGGCCTCCCGCAGATCGAGCGTACGGCCTGGCCACTTGTCCTGGACATTCTGATAACTGAGACTGTCTCTGTGACTTCCAAGTGACCTTAGGTCAGGGGACGCCCAGGAACGAGCAGGAAAGCCTGTCAGAGCCCGGGGTGAGATTCCGCGAATGAGGTTTAACGAGGAAAGGGCACCAGCGCTCCATAGCATGGCCCCCCGCGGCTGGGGAACCGGGCCGACGCCCTCCGGTGGCCACATCACCCTCCCCGCCGCGGGACACCCTCAGTCCCCTCCTTTCCAGTTCTTTCCTTCTGTGGCCTCAGCCACAGCGACCGCCTCGGCGAGTTCCTCCCGCATCTCTGGCTGTTCCTTCTCGGTGCCCTCCCCGCGTCTCCCAGAGGAGTGTTTCCTGGGTCACAGACTTGTCGCTGCCCCTTCCCCGCTCCCCACGCTGTCTGGGCCACGTCACTGCGCCGCTTGTAGGCCAACAACCCCAAATTTACAAACAAACTCCACCCACACAACCGTGGCCTGAGAGTCACCCCGTGGGTGTCCCCTGGAGCCCTGCAACTTAACAGTCCCAAACAGAGCTCATCACTTGACCCTCACACTCTTCCCTGGTCCTGTCAACACCGCCGCTTGTCTCGCCACCCACACGGGACAGAAAGCTTGGACTCTCCTCTCCTCCAGGCTCTGTGGGGGACAGTTAGCAGGGCTGTGAAGAGCCCCCAGGCCGTGCCCAACAGGGCCTCGCAGTCCTGAGCACCCCGTCCTGCAGCAGCCTCCCTTCCCAGCCCTTCCCGCCTCTGTCCTGCCCCTCCCTGACACACAGGGGCGCTCTCTGGGATGCAGACACGATAGCGTCTGCATTTGTGAGTTTCTAGGATGTCTCCCAGCATGCCGTGATGACACAAGAGGAAAATGTCTTCATTCCTGCTTTTCAGACCTGAGGTTTGACCTTGGGATCGCTGTGGTTTGGCACGTACAGTCATTCCTGACACACAGTAGATGATCGAAGTTGGGTGCATGAGTGAGCTGTTTCTGGGTGCGCTTCCCATTTTGTTCAAAGAGCAGAGAAATCCATTTCTTGGGGTTCTCGGCTTGTAGCAGAAAGCGGCCTGGGTCAGGGCCCGGGCCTGGCTCTGTGTGTACCAGCCCTGCCTGCTGGTAGCTGTAAACCTCTCAGGCCTCAGTTTCATTCCCTGCTCTGCTGCCCTCCGTCCTGACTCCGAGGTTAAAGGAGGGACAGATGGGGTGCAAATGACAGAGGATGAGAGACCTTCGTCTGGGTCGGTCAGTGAGAGGCTGGGCGGTGGGGGGGACAGGACGGAATTCGTGCACACCCAGCATCGGGGGCGTGCCAAGTGAGACCCCATTCTGGAATGACAAGCAGGACTCTCACGCACTTTCCATTCAGTGGGACCAGGAGGAACCAGGTAACGTCGTGATATCTAAGTGCCTCAAGGGTGACAGAAAGTCAATGCAATTCAGGTGACCTTCGCGCTCACCATGCAATTTCCACAAACCGAACCAAACAGACCTCTGAAACATCTCGAGTGCGCCTGGCACTACCTCCCTTCTCATCGTATCTCCCCCACAATCCACTGAGATAAATGGAGTTCCTCGAGGAAAGATTTTTCATTTTGAGCCTTTTCAGACCTCCTGAGCAGAGACGATTTATACAGCATCGTCAGAGGTTAAGGAATAGCTTCCAAGCCTTGAATGGAAACAGAAAGTGTATCTATTTACTTGGAGAGCTTCCTCTCCAACTCCTTCGCAAGAGGCACCAATAACGCCGCGGAACAAAGGCCTCCACGCCAGTCGAAGTAGCCCCAAAGCAGAAGGCCGTGTGATTCACCGTGAGTCAAGGTCTTCTCGCGATTGTGTAAAGGACTCGGTAATGATGATAAAGCACTCAGAAGGTAACGATGCACTTAAATGCACACACGAAGCGCTTTTCTTTTTTTTCTTTTTCCACAAAGAGAAAACTGAAGTGGGCAGCTTCAGTGAAACGTACACCTCTGTCCCTAACTTATGCTGAGTGGTGGCGTCGCTGGAGGCATTATC
>NW_011888945.1:1533206-1535978 GCF_000151845.1 Pteropus vampyrus | reverse complement strand
CATGAGTGAGCTGTTTCTGGGTGCGCTTCCCATTTTGTTCAAAGAGCAGAGAAATCCATTTCTTGGGGTTCTCGGCTTGTAGCAGAAAGCGGCCTGGGTCAGGGCCCGGGCCTGGCTCTGTGTGTACCAGCCCTGCCTGCTGGGAGCTGTAAACCTCTCAGGCCTCAGTTTCATTCCCTGCTCTGCTGCCCTCCGTCCTGACTCCGAGGTTAAAGGAGGAACAGATGGGGTGCAAATGACAGAGGATGAGAGACCTTCGTCTGGGTCGGTCAGTGAGAGGCTGGGCGGTGGCGGGGGGACAGGACGGAATTCGTGCACACCCAGCATCGGGGGCGTGCCAAGTGAGACCCCATTCTGGAATGACAAGCAGGACTCTCACGCACTTTCCATTCAGTGGGACCAGGAGGAACCAGGTAACGTCGTGATATCTAAGTGCCTCAAGGGTGACAGAAAGTCAATGCAATTCAGGTGACCTTCGCGCTCACCATGCAATTTCCACAAACCGAACCAAACAGACCTCTGAAACATCTCGAGTGCGCCTGGCACTACCTCCCTTCTCATCGTATCTCCCCCACAATCCACTGAGATAAATGGAGTTCCTCGAGGAAAGATTTTTCATTTTGAGCCTTTTCAGACCTCCTGAGCAGAGACGATTTATACAGCATCGTCAGAGGTTAAGGAATAGCTTCCAAGCCTTGAATGGAAACAGAAAGTGTATCTATTTACTTGGAGAGCTTCCTCTCCAACTCCTTCGCAAGAGGCACCAATAACGCCGCGGAACAAAGGCCTCCACGCCAGTCGAAGTAGCCCCAAAGCAGAAGGCCGTGTGATTCACCGTGAGTCAAGGTCTTCTCGCGATTGTGTAAAGGACTCGGTAATGATGATAAAGCACTCAGAAGGTAACGATGCACTTAAATGCACACACGAAGCGCTTTTATTTTTTTTCTTTTTCCACAAAGAGAAAACTGAAGTGGGCAGCTTCAGTGAAACGTACACCTCTGTCCCTAACTTATGCTGAGTGGTGGCGTCGCTGGAGGCATTATCGCCAACAAAAGATTCTTTTAGAGCCTGAGCAGACCTTGGCTTCTTGCTTTCTCTTACTCGGGAAGGCATTTCTGTTAATGTGCTTCTCGGAGAGAGAGACCCTCCGCCAGCGTCCGCAAGATGTGGGCGTTTGGCTCGGAACTCGCAGACTGGGGAGGTGGGGACCAGTGTGGTGGTGCGGGGTGGCGGGACGGGGGAAGCGAGCTGGAATCCTCTTCGGGAGAGAAGGGGTCTGGTTTGGGGGGTGTAAGTGTGCAGATGGAAACCTAGTGAGCCACACAGGATTGGACATGTATCGATTAGCTATGGCTACAAAAGCCTATGTAACAAACGCCCCCAAACGTGGTGGTTTGAAACATCGGTTATTTTGGGCTCGGCTGGGTAGCTCTGCTTCACTGTGGCCCTGGCAGTGAGTGGGGTGGATCTACTCCATGTGTGTTGTTCCTAGGGCCTCGGGCAGCAACGCCCCAGAAGAGCTTCTTATGGCCACGGCAGAGGCGCCAGACATGGTCTCTTAAGGCTTACGTTTGGAACTAGCCAAGTCACTCCTGGCCCTATGCCACTGTCCAAAGAGAGTCACGCAGCCTAGCCCGAAGTCAATGGGTGGGGGAGACACTCTGCCCATGATGAGGCCATGGCACACGGGTGAGTGAACGTGGGGTGAGGTGAAGAACCAACCCCACACGAAATAACGCCTACCACGCACTGTGTACCTACGCTGGTCTCGTATATGCACCTTCTCATTTTTCTTCTCAGCAGTTGTAGAAATTAGGAATTATCATCCCCACTTTAGAGATGAAGTTTGGCGAGGTAGGGTAACCTGAACAAGCTAACACAGCAGAGTTGAGGTTAAAACCCAGGTCGCCCCACTTCAAAACCCAGATTCTTCCAGTCTTGCCAGGATTTTTCCTCATCTGAGAAATGCGGCTAAAATCCCATTTCCTGTCTCCCTTCATTAGTCTGCATGAGGCTCAGACAGGACGATGTGTTGGAAATTGCTTTTGAACCTCAAAGCACCACATAAATATGAGACTCTACCATTTAATATTACCAAAGCAGCCGTATTATTAATATGGGGTTCGAGGGAGGATGCCCCAGTCCTAGTCCCGGTTCACCTGGTGAGTAATGTATTCAAGTCCTCTTTCTCCCGTGGACCCTGTTCTTCTCACTTTAAAGAAGGGATATGCATTCTCCCTTCATTTATGAAATGGTAGAGTTTTGAGTGCCCGTGGACACTGGACGGGAGGCTTGGAATATCACAGGCCCAGGGCACAGATGGGGGATAGTGCCAGGGAGTGGGCTGCCCGGTGACCACAGGTGAGTAAGAGTCTTGGCTGGAGGCAGGGGGAGGAGATGGAGAGAAGCACAGAGCCTGCTGGGAGAGAAGCGATGTGACAACATCGTGAAAAGACCGTGAGAAACACGAGTTACATCATTATTCCGAGCAGGTGTTTCACCTGCAGAAAGCGGCCCAGAGCACTGATTCCCACTCGAGAATTCATCTTGTCATCTGTCCATCTATCCATCCAACCACCCAACTAACCATCTGTCTATCCATCATCCATCCAATGAGCTATCCATTCATCATCCGTCCATCTATCCCTCCAACATATTCATTTTTTCAACTTATATTTCTTGAGCATTGATAATAAGAAATACAATGAGCACGAGGAAAAGTGAACAAAACGAAGAAGTGGACGAGCAGTCGCGTTTTCAAAGCACCTACTA
>NW_011888945.1:1524068-1531541 GCF_000151845.1 Pteropus vampyrus | reverse complement strand
AGATAGAAACGAAATAACATAGGTAGGGGCTCTGGGGAGCTCACATTAACCCCCAGCTTTGTGTGAGTCCGCGTGTTCAAGGCCTGCCGACGTCTCCTAGTCCCAGCTCGCCCTTTGTGCCCTGACCGTGTTATTGTCATTCAAAATACCCAGAAAAACAAACTTTATAGAATCCATTTCCACATTGAATGGAAACATACAAGTCTGCCTCTTTCAACAGAAATGCTTTCAGAGTCCACCCCTCTGCCCACCCCATCAAATTCCTTCTTCCTTAAATAAAAGCCTTTTCTCTCTCACTCTCTTTTCCCCCTTGGCAGTGTTGTTCAGCAGGTGGTATTATGTGGAGGTTTTTCCACAGTGGAAGCCTTTGGTGACCCTCATCTTAAGGAACTGCTTAAGCATTCAATAATAGCCCACACAGCGGCTCTCTAAAAATAAACACGTGCTTATAAAGAATTTAACCTGAGGACGCCACACTTTAGAGGAGAGGCCATCCTTAATGGACTCTTCGTGCCGAGCGGTAAAGGAGTCCATTGCAGCTGAAAACTGACAGCCTCTCATTGTCATGATACCGGGGATATTGTTAACAGCTGGGCCAGGTGGGCTCGGAGCAGTGGTGGTGATGGTGACTTGCCGGGGACGGAGAAGGAAAGGCACTTCCTGTCGGATTACTTAGGAACAATCTGCCCGGTGACCCCATCTCCCCCTGTGTGGGGCTCCCAGGACAGACTATTAGTCTTTGCACCATCATTTGCCCACCTAGGAAGAGGGAGAGGTGGACAAGGACCGAGGAAAGAAGGGGTCAGCTGTGGGACAGAGCCAGGCCTGGTTTCCTGTTCCGTTTTTGCCCCTTGCTGGATGTGAGACTGTGAGGCCCCCAGCCTCACGTCTGCATCTGTAACCAGGAGATGCTACACCCACCCTCCCGGGGCTGCTATGAGCATTAGCGAACCTCCAGTGCACAGCCTGGTGGACGCTGAGTGATCAGTAATATATGGTGGTTGCTATGACGGGTCCACCTCTCTGGAGAAAACAGGCAGAAGCATTGCTGATACGGCCCGAAAAGAGAGGAAACTCGATGTGTTCGGTCCCAGTAGACAGAACTGGGAGCCCCAGGGGTATGGTGGGAAAGGCCCGAAGGTTGGGTGGGAGTTCGTTTGAGGTTATTTCCAACTATTGATGCCGTAAGTGTCATGTCTCATGTTCTCCCCACGACAGCTCGTGAGAATGTCATTCCATTTCACGGGCGAGGAGGCTGTGACTGAGCTGTGGGTATGTCCCCCAGCCTACAGGGGAAGCAGGAGTTCAAAGTCAGAACTGGGCTCCTGCTTCCCCACTCTACTGCTTCCCTTACTGGTCACTGTCTCAGAATTCCTCCCGCAGAAACGCTTACATAGCCTGGAAAGAATAAACCGTAGCCTGGGTATTCCGTCGGCTTGCTCATCAGCGCGAAGTCCACTGTTTCCCATGGCACGGATTGCCTAAATGGTGAAGGTACAGGTAGGGGAGAGATGGCCATGCTAAAGTCTCTGCACAGCTGGGGGGCCCCATGTGGATGACAAGTTAGAGATGGCCAGACAGCGACAAGTGTCGTTGACAACGGGGAAGGATCTGAACCCCCACACACTGCTGGCGGGCAGTAAAATGGCGCTGTCACTTTGGACGACAGTCTGGCAGTTTCTCAAACCGCTAAACACAGCATTAGCACAGAATCCAGCAACTGCGTTCCCAGGTCTGCACTCAGGAGGAATGCAGACATGTCCATGTGAAAGCGTGTACACACCTGTTCACAGCGGCAGCATTCGCAACAGTCAAAAGGTGGAAATAATTCAAATGTCCACCGGCGGATGGGCTGGACAAACAGAAGGTGGTCCATCCGTACCATGGAATATTATTCAGCCATCAGAAGGAATGAAGTACTGATACCTGCTACCGTGTGGAAGAGTCTTGCAAAAATTATGCTCAGTAAAAGAAGCCAGCCACGTAAGCCACGTATTGCATGACTGCGCTTATAGAAATGTGCAGAATAGGCCAATCTATAGAGACAGAAAGTAGATTGCTGATTGCTTAGGGCTGGGGGCATGAGAATGCTAGGAAAAGGGTTACAGAGTTTATTTTTTCGGTGAAGAAATGTTGAAAATTGTCTGTAGTGAGGACAGCACACATCTATGAATATACTAAAAACTGTCCAATTGTATAGTTTAAATGGGTGAATCGCATGGTTTGTGATTATGTCTCCATAAAGTTGTTATTTAAAAAAAAAAAAGAGTTGGAGAGAGGAGGGTGCCTGAAAAAGAAAACCGGGGCGCCATTTCCAGAAGGTTGGGGCGTAGGTGCCGGGCAGGGAAAACATCTGCCCACTTTCACACGGCTGTCGACTGCCGCGAAGGCTAAGTGACGTCATGTGGAAGGGTGCCTGAGTGTGGAGGGGCCTGGCGGACACTGGTCTCTCTTCCTTTCCCTCCTCCGTGAATGCCGTAGTGGAGACGCAGACTCCCGGTGGATCTTCCGAGGGCCGTAGGGGCCCTCCGTGTGGCCATACCGTGGGGGCATACCGAGGTGCCTGCCGAGGTGCCTTCCTGCTCGAAGATGGGGAATCGGTGCCAGCCAGCACTTCTGCAAGCGGGAGGCAGGTGAAAGCGTCTCGTAGTCGACAGTGCTGGAAGATGTTTGGGTCCCGTGTGTGTGTGAGTCTGGCCAAGACACTGCCCGCCCCGCCCCCCGTCCCCACCATCCCCGCTTCAAAGAGCGTCTGATGTGGTCGGATTTCTATGGAACTCGTTTGGGAAATAGTTGAACCTCTTATCACCTGTAATCAAAGTGTCAAGAACCCGTCAAGGCCCCAGAGCCTGACCCTTTTGTCTGGGGCACAGCAGTCACACCCGAGATGTAATTCCGGATCTGATTTGTGGTCCCCATTGTGCTGACCTGGCCTCTTTCCACCTGTCCCTCAGCCCGCCCCACCTCTGAGCCAGTGGGTCACACAAAGTGCTCCAAGGCCACTTGGGCTTGGGGACCAGGGGACGGCAAAGCTGGGAAGGTATCTTGCGGGCCTGGGAGAAGGTCAGTGAGGCTGTCTGGCCTTGGGGTCATCCTGTGCCTTGCAAGGACCCGACAGTTTCCAAGAGAGGGGATTTGACCCTCTTAGAGCCTGAGACAGAATCTCAGACAGCAGAAGGTGCTGGCTCTGACACGGGGTCCCCTCCAAAGACCCAGCCCTGCTTGGCTTCTCCAAGACCACCAGCTAGCCAGGACACTTGACCTTTCTGAGGACCCAGCTCTTTATCTGTGAAATGGGATAATGAGGATTGTTTTCTGAATTATGGTGAGATTTCAATGAAACGAGTTTTGTGAAAACACCTAGCAGAGTGGCACAGAGTAAATAGATGCTCATTAAAACTTATCATCATCATCATCATCATAGTCATCATTGCTATGGCATAGGTAGCCTCACACCTGAAATCGTTCTCAGGGAGATGAGTCCCTATGCAGTGTTGCATGCTAGACCCATTTCATGTTTCCTGGAGTTGGGAAATGGCTTCCCCGCCCCCTCCCCCTTTTTTTTTAGGCAAGGCAGCCCTTGGTCGACCTCACAGATTGCAAGGAACTTGTCAGCTTACAATCCCTTATTTTTTATTTTTTATGCCTACAGCACCTGGTCTTCCTAGGTGGTCTCCCATCCAAGTACTAACCAGGCCCGACCCTGCTTAACGTCCGAGATCGGATGGGATTGGGCTTGTTCAGGGTAGCATGGCCGGCCGTAGGCTTCCCCCGCGTTTTGGCAAGGAAATCGCGATGTGTCCCAACGACTTAGACGGGGTCTGGTTCCCCGAGGAGGATACAATAGAGATTAGGTTTCAGCCAGGATTGCTTGGAGCACTTGTCTCTTTCCTGTCCCTGGTGAGCCCCTGCTTTCCCCTGAGATGAGCTGGCACCGTTTCAGCAGGAGACCTGGCAGGGCGTTAATGAGGGGCTTGTTTAAAAAGCCAGAAAACATCACCCCCAGACATCCACCTAATATATTCATGCCATAGGTCATTGGCTGGGGTGCCCTAATTAACAGGATCTGCCTGTCGGTGCCAGTCTTGAGGGCGGTGTGTGTCTGTGAAGACACTCGCTGCGTCCGTCAGCCTAGGCAGAGCTCCCAGGCTGCCGGCCAAGCAGAGGGCAGGGGCCTGGGAGCCGGTGCCGGCGGCCAGCTGAGGAATGGTCCATGCGGGAGGCGGTGTGTGCTGTGAGATCGAGCGGGGAACAGGGCTGGAGAGTGGGAGGGGATGTGGACTGTGGAAAGGGGGCTGGGCGGCCCGGAGGTGGGGGTGCAGAACTGTCGCCCTGGAGAGTGAGGGGTGACTTGGAAACCCCAGATGCCTTGGGGCAGCTGATGAGACCTGAGGAAGAGACACTGTGACACTGCATTGCTTGTCCTCAAGACCTCAAGGCGATGGTGATGGGGAGGCTGAGTGGTGGGGTAGGAGGATGGGGGTCTTTCCAGGGGCAGGTAGACTTCCTGGGGCCTCTCTTCACCCAGGCGATGGTGCCCGGGAGGCCAGGGCGTGAGGTCTTCACTGAGCGGGCGGGGCTTCTAGGCTGAGGTTGTGGGCTAGGATGGCGTGTGGGGATGTGGAGGAGACACGTGCTCAGTCCTGTGCTGATGGCTTGTTGTGTCTCTGTCCTCCAGAGGTCATTTTCCGCTCACAGGGCAGTGGGAAGACCAGGGAGCTAATGGCCTGGGGGCCACCTTGGCCAGTGAGGTAGAGCAGTCGGTGGGTAGATACTGGCTCCCTGGGTTCTGGGGGGACCGTTCTGTGCTTCCCTCATGTGTGTCCTGTGACAAACTCCCCAATAAGCTACCTATCCCAGGGCTACTTAGGGGAGCCCAAACTAAGATGAGGGGAGAAGCAATCAGCCCAGGTCCCCGCATTCAACCCACGGCGGCCACCAGTTTACAAACCCTGCAAGGAGGGCGGAAAGTGACACGAGAGGACATGGGATCTGTCCCCACCCTGGGCCTCATGGCGAACCTGCTGTAGTGCTTCTTCCTCCTACCTGGACGCTCTCTGTGTCCATCGGCTCTCCCTGGTCTCCAAGGGTCCGAGTTTTCTGATTAAGTTCTGGTTAAGAGGTTCGAGTTTTATAAAGAGGCAGAGTCAGGAGAGCTCACAGATGTCAGAGAGTGATGTTCAGATCTCACTTCCGGCCTGCGGAACGTCCGGCCATGAGGTCCTGGGCAGGGCACTCGGCTCCTCTGAGCTGTCCTCTCTTCTGCAGAATGCGGGTCACCTTCCCCTCGACGCTTGCTGTGGTCTCATCCTAGCGACCAGACAGCAACGCGCACTGATGGGCGGTGCCTGGTCCGTGGTGGTGGTCCCCTCGTGGGAACTCGACACCCTGAGTGTGAGGGTGTGGGCTGTGGGCTGGCTGGGTGTTAGGGCAGAAGTAATCTAGTAGAGTTGGGGCTCTTACACCCCAGTTTCCCGGGAAATCAAACGATTAAATTATGCGTTAACTGATTCAATGTGTTCTTTCTCTTGCATGTGGGCCCCCAAGTTCCCAGTTTGGCCCATAAGATCGGAAGGGGCGCCATCTTTCTGCCTCACTGTGGAGGAGCTGGGGAACCCCAGCCCTTTGTAGGATGGAGCACCCCTTCTTTGGAAGCATCCTCCCTCCTCCCCGGAAGAAAGGGTATTCAGGAGAGCCGGGGCTGGGCATCCCCTGGGTGAGGTTCACAGGTCAGGGTCTCTGTTCCTCCATCCAGGATCCTCACGGACTGTAGTCCATCTCTGTAGAACTACTCACCATAGCGCGAAAGCAGGCCCCGGGTGTCGGCCATGCCACAGCCGACCCTAAAGCTTTCATCCGCGCGGCACCCCAAGCCTGTTCCCACACTTTTCTGTTTCTGAACTGGAAGGAGAGGAGAGCTGGAGGGAGTGGCATGGCTTACGGTCAGCCTTGGGCTGATTTTAAAGTACGATTTCTACTGTGTAACTTTGTGACCGCGTCTTTCACCGTAAACTGTTTTGTTCCTTCTTCTGAAATGCAGCATACAGACAAATATAAGTGATTCTTTCAGGAGGTGGGTGGGTGGGGGCGATGAATTTTGTTTTTGTTTTATACCATTCTGCTTTGTAAAGGTTAAATGTTTAACTAAATGAGATTTGGTTTTTCTTTCTAAAAACAGCCCGAGACAATTAGACATCTCTGCCAGCGCCCCCCAAAGTCCTTCATGCAGAATGGCTTTGTTGTCAGGCCACCGACTATGTTAGAAATAAACTCACCGACGAGGGAGATGACATTGTCAGAAGACCTGTTCCCTCTTCCGTTAAGAAAACACCAACATCTTAAAGAGGGCAGAAAGGACATTGGTTTAGGTGCAGCCACAGCCCCTGCCCAGCCACCCAGTGGCAGTGTGGCCTTGAGTGAGTCTGATGGGCCTCAGTTTCCCCATCTGCGGAATGACATGACAGAACGAGACGATCTGAGAGATGCTTGCCAGCCCTGTCTCTCCCAACTCTCTATGGAATGCGAATCAAAACATCTGTTAGCGTCGGGGCCGATATAAACACCGTGTCCCCACGGCCCTGAAACCTCTGGGTCGGATTCGACGCTTACCTGCCCCACGGAGATTGAGTCTGCCTGCTGAGAGGCTGCCTTTGTGCACAGAGTCTTGAAGGATAATAAGTCCCTTTCTGATCTAGCGGCACATTAGGGATAAGATGACTATAATTTCTCGTCTGCAATGACTTGGCTTCGGAAGGAGGGTTCCTGCCTGCTGAAGACCAGGGACAGTAACCGCGACAACAAAAACGTGTGTGAAATTAAGGAGAAGAAAGAAAGACTCGGCATAGCTATTTTGGATATTTTCCATCATTCAGATTGTTTGGGAAATAGGGAAAGCACATTGTCTGCTTCAAAAACCCTTCAGGAAATTATTAAAAACCCTGAATTCCTGTATAATCACCGAATCTCCTAAAGTGCACAAATTATACATGTGGTGAATGGGAATAAATTTATTACGAGGAACTCATTTGAAATGAACTAAAAGTTAGATACTCTTTGTTGTGGTGCTAAATGAGATTTTAAAAGAGAAATCTTTTAAATAGACACATCTATATTATACTCAAAGGGGGAAAAGAAAACCATCAATAGATTGTTGGGAGTTTTTTTTCCTTTTCATTTGTATTGAAAAAAACAATAGCACAGCAATATTAAAGTAATATCCCAATCTTCCAATAATTATTTTCATTTTTCTGGGCTTTGTTCTACTCCTTGTCTATGAGCGTACATGTTTTATAATACTCCAACCACAGTGTACATAGTCTTTATGTCTTAATTTTTTCCTCTTACCTACACACCGTAAACATCTTTCCTGGTGGTACGAACTCTGTCACCATATTATTCGAAGCCGCGTGAGACTCCAGCCGGTGGAAACGTGCCAGCTGAGGTCACCACTCCCTGAGAGCCACACATTCGGAT
>NW_011888945.1:1515349-1522568 GCF_000151845.1 Pteropus vampyrus | reverse complement strand
TGAACTAAGTTGGGACGAGGAATTAGGGGGTCTGCTTGCCAGGCAGCTGAGAGGTGAGTACCTGCAGGCACAGGTGAGCAGGTGGCATCACCCTGGGCGGAGAGGGCGAGGTGGGGACGGATTCGGCAATTAGGGGCTGATCCTGGAGCAGTGGGGGGACCACTTGCTCCACTCTGGTGGTTCCATAATGGAGCGCAGGCTTCTTCCCCTGGGTTTGGGTTGGGGGGTCCCTTCATTTGTATTTCCCCTTGGAATCCAGCACGGAGCTCTGCAGCACTAGCCACCTCATGGGTGGGTGAGTGAATCCATGGAGTGGCCATAATAATCCAGTGCAGCTCTGGCCCTGCCAGCCCCCTGCTCAGAGTCCTCCCTCAGCCTCTCGTTGCTCTTAGGACAAAGTCTGGGCACCTTCCCCCCGCCTGCACATCCCACAGTGTGGTGGGTCCTGGCCCCACGGCACCCCACAGGTCGCTGGCTAGCAGCATGGGGGCGAATGCAGGGTCTCGAGCCAGCCTGCCTGCATTAAAATCCTTACTCTGCCACTTACCAGCCATGTGACTGGGACAGCTCCGTGCCCCATTTCCTCAGCTCTCTGAAGATAAAGGAGAATGGACTTTTAGGGTGATGTAAGAGGACACACACAGGACACTGCCCCTGGCACGGGCGTATTACCTGCTATGAGCATTGTCTCCACAACTGTTACCCCATCAAGGGGCCCGCATGGATAAGTCCGCATTCGAAAGTGACCTGCAGTGCCACTCACACAGTCTGGACAGAGTCACCTGCCATCCGGACTGATAGTGTGGGCTCCCACGGCAGGCAACAGGCACCAGGACAATGATTATCACTCTGACGATCAGAGTAAAACAACCAAACTCTTTTCACTGTCAAAAAAAAAAAAGAAAAGAAAGAAAAAAGAAGAAAAGATGAAAGGAAGAAAAGAAGGCAGTCTTAAGAAAGGAGGAAAACTGGGCTCACTCATCTCAGTTTATCTGAAACCTTTTCATATTTTCGGTTTTAATAAGATGTGACGGAAGCTGACATTTTTGCAAGCACCAAGGACTCGCGTCACTTTGAAAACTTGCAAGTTGATTTGAAGAAGCACCAAGAGGTAGCCAAGACTCGCTCTGCTCACAGATGGTGGGGGATTAGGTGCCAGTTTGCCGAAAAGCTTGGAACGGGCAGACGGCGGAGGGCAGCTGGCTGAGGCCACCCGTGGGCAGGCAGGAAGCGCTGCCCGGCAGGAGGGCCTGGAGATCTTGGCCACGCCCCACCTGGTCCAGGTGAGGGGCTGCCAGGTCCGGGAGGCCATCTGAGCCTGAGCCTCGTGTGGCCTGGGGCTCACGTCTGATGGCGCATGGGCTCCAGAGGCTGGGACCTTGTTTGTCCTTGGCAGACGGACACAGGGCCCAGAGCTCAGGCTGAGTCCCATCTTTGCTGCCACCTAGCTCTGTGGCTGTGGGTCAGTCACGAACCTCTTTGGGCCTAAGTTTCATCGCTGAGAGGAAAAGGACGAGAATACTGACGTGAGGGAGAGGAACAGCTACCTCGTGGGGTTGTTACGAGGGAGAGGCAAACCGTGTCGCGAGACTGTTGAACTATAGAGTCTGGTTATTCTGTAAATGCCCCAAATGATGTGGCATGGCGGCGGGAGGGTGCAAGGGCATGTGGGGGAAAATGAGGACTTCATAATTAGTTATGAAATTTATTCGCCAGGCCTCTATTCAGCTATTCCCGAGAGCTAGAGCTATAACGATGAGCACCCTCCATGCAGCAGGGGGAGGGGTGGTGGGCTGTTCCTCGGGGAAGAGGGAGTGTCCTTCAGCGGGGGTGAGGGGGCATGAACGAAGGTTGCCGGGGGAGAGGACACTCGGGCAGGGCACCGTGGGAACGAGCCACCGGGCGGAATGGGACGGGCCTGTGGGGAAACAGCCCCTGGACTGTCCAGGTGGCAGGAGCTTGAGGGAGGCCTGGAGGCTGGGAGGGAGGCCAATTGGAGGCTGCAAAGTGATTTCTGAACACAGAAGGAGCTAAGATATCGTGGGCCATTTGCTGCATTCCCGTCACGTTGGTGTGCCGGGTGATTGAGCCATCCTTGCCTGACTTTGCATGCCCTTGAGTCTTCGCACATGCTTCCCCAAGTCCAGGAGCTGAGCGTCTGTCCCAGACCAGACCTGAGGGCCAAAGGCAGCTCAGAGATGGTGTCTCCTCTCTCCAGGAGCTTGCGTGGATCGGGACAGAGGTCAGTTTCGCTCATGAACAAGTCCTGGATCCCTGAAGTGGGGGTGTGCAGCCCCTGTGGAGGGTGCAGGGACAGGCTGGATGGCTTAGTCCTGTCCCCTGATGCTTGGCAGGCAGTTCCTAGTCTGTTAATGAACTCTCCTCTCCTGCATCCTCAAGAAGCCTTCACGTTTGCAGCGATGCGCAAATAGTTTGTATGTGTTTGCTGACGTGATTTAAAAATAAGAAGCGCATCCTTCTGAAAGTCAGCCCAGGAACTCAGGACTGGGACATGATTGGTCACCAGGGGCAGGACAGATGTCTTTTTGTTGGTATCCAGGGGGTCTGACTGAGGAGGGAGTTTGTGCTCCCTGTGCGGGTCTCCCAGGGTGCCCCCACTCTCACGGAGCACTTGTTCTAAGTTATGAAAGGCCATTTGTCATTCAGACCCACGTTTAAATCCCTGCTTTGCCACCGCAAAGCTGTGTGTCCTTGGGCAAGTCGTCTGTGCCTTCTGAGAAACTAATGTTACCTTGTGCTGCTCCCCAAAAGATGGGTGACCTGAGATTAAACAGGGGGAGGTGACCCCGGGGGTGCAGTGCCTGGGGCATAGGAAGTAGCTGGAAAATCTCTGTTAAATCTGAACCTAAGACATTCCGCCACCTGGGGGTGACAGCAAACATAGCAACGAGAATAGTGGGTTGTTGGCCAATCAGAAGCATGATCTGTAGACACTGGCTCGTCCGTAGCAGGATGAAAATGCGAGCCTGTTCTTTCTGTCCTTTTTTTCAAGTTTTCCCCAAACCCTCCATAAACAGTGGAAAAAGTCAAAAGGAGACTCTTTCTCAATTCAAAGGAACATGGAGTTAGAAACATATCAACAGGCTACAAGTAGTAATCACTAACCTTTATCAAGCACTTGCTGGGTGTTGCACCTGTGTGAGGCACTCACCCCATTCAGTGCTCACAGCAGCCCTCTCAAGTAGGCACCATATTCACCCCCATCTGGCATAGGCTGGAACTTTCTACAAAACGGAGCTCGCCCGGCCTCACATGCTTCGTAAGTGGCAGTTGGGACACAAACCCAGGCTGCCTGCCCCCAAGCCCCAGCCCACCGGATGAGATTGTCTCTCAGATGTGGAAATCCTCCCGCAGCCCAGCTCGGCCCGTTCTCTAGCTTTGGGGAGAAATGCGTTTCCTCTCTTCCCGTAGCCTGATCCGAACACGAGGCATCTTTCACGTCACGTTTCATAGCTGCAATTCCTCTTGCACATGCAATCCATCAAGCCTGCGGGCCCCTTCCCTCTCCCGGGTGTGCATTACAGGCTGTCGGCACGTGTGTCTAAACAAACGCCCATCAGCCTGCATCCGCGCTGACAGATTTTAAACACTTGGCTCCCACGGATGGCGCTGGGGGCTTGCACCTTCACCTTGCCCCCAACACACTTTAAACATTTCCTCTAAGCAGCTAAGAACACCAGAGCAGTGGGTTTTACTCGCCACGCTTGCACACAACTTCGGAAAAACCCGTTAGCTGAAATAACCTGTATTTCTGTCTTGCTCATCAGGTGGCGAGCGTTTCCAGGCCAGGGTGGAGAGGTGACGTTTATCATCTCCTCTGTACCTTGACTTACGCTTTATAAGAGGCCCAGGCGAAGTGTTAATGCCCCTTCACAGGGCTAAAAGGAGGTGCGTTATCTCAGGTCCCATGGCCACTTTGAGGCAGAGCTGGGATTTCTGTGGTCTTCACATTAAGCCCGAGAGATCATGTCCTATTCAATCCATCTCTCTGGAGCCTCATAGAGGGTCTGGCACAGCTTCCCAGCAGACGTTTGTTGAGTGACTGACCGACTGAATAAAAGAACGAATGAGCAAGTGTTATATATCCAAGAGAACTATGGGGCGGGAGCTGCCTGGAATGATTTGCGTTTCTTGCTTAGAAGCACAAACTAGACTGGAAGTGCACTGGCTAAAGCAGTTGTTACATCTGTCAGAAATGGATTACATTTTCCAAAGCATCGGAATACGGTAATAATACTATAGTTTAAAATCCTGCCAAAGGCATTTCCCACAATCATCTTTTGCTCCTTCTGACTCTGCATAAATGGAGTTTGTTGCATCTGGTAAGTCAGGCCAGCTACTTCTTTTAGTTTGTTAATTGAGGGAAAGGTTTTTCATGTTCTTCAAATTATTTAAATCATTCTTTTAACAAACGAATGCCATGTCTACACAGAAAAGTGGCAAAATGTTCCTTATTGTGATTGAATTTACAAACCTGGTAAGTCTGACTTTTTAAATCAACGTTTGTTCATTGGGCATAAATTACCCCTAATTTTCATTGGATTTTTTCCCCTTCGGTAATGATCTCCAAGAGAAGTTTCTAGAAGTTTCTTAGTAGAAGAGAGCCTAACGTCATCACCCAGTCTTCCTGTTTTAAAGATGAGGACATCCAGTTTCTCAGAGGAAAAGCGACAGGCCTAGAAGCTGGTCAATCTCACACCAGAGCCCGGGTCTCCTGTCACCCAGTCAAAATTCTCCGCTTCAGTGGAAACTAAGTGGGTCGGCATCACCGTGTGGCTGTGTGCACTGCTGTTCCAGGTCCCCGAAGTCCTCCTCTTGGTAGCAGAGTCAGTTTTAAAGTGTTTAAATGCATGGAGCGATAGCTACAGTGAGTCTTAAAAATGATGGTGTGCTATGTTCCTGTAATGCCCCTCTTAGGAATTTGGATAAAGATGTATGCACCAAGATGTTCGTTACTGCATTATTTATAACAGGAGAAAAAGGTAAAAGCAACTAAGCTAACAAAGGAAAATCCATAGGCTGGGTCTCAGGCTGCCATTAAAATAACGTTTTGCAGACTCTTTAATGACTTTGGAACATGTTCAGGATAAAATCTTTATAAGTGAAGAGGATAGGCCCAAAACGTGGATAGAGCGCAATCTCAAATGTGTAAAAAATAAGCATTATATGTAGAAAAAAGACTGGAAAGAAATGGACCAAAATGTTAGTGGAGTCATTGGTTCAATGACAATGCATTGCATTAGTTGATCACCTGGTGTAGACCAGGTGCTGAGCTATCTGCTAGAGATGTGGCTAGAGGTGTGGCATGCACATACCTCTGTCTGCACAGAGTGATTCTCTCCTTCGTGGACCTTCGTGTCTGGGGTAGGAGCGGAGGAAGAAGCAATAGTAAGAGAATAGTCATGAAAATAAACACAATTACAGATTGTGATCACTGCTACCAAGGTTATTTCTGAAAGGTGGGATTATGGGTGATTATCATGTTGTTTTCATTTTTATGTTTTGCATTTTTGTTTTATGTTCTTCCAACATCTCTTCAGATCTTGCATTGCCCACATGGGCCTGTATCGACTTTATTATTAGAAGCACAGAGGACTTTTAAAAACACACAAACACAAAACATGCATCGTACATGCAGAGTTTCTAGAAGCCCCTTGCTGACAGTGGAGTCCTAGAAACAGGACTGTGGGTGAGCACCCTCGGGAGATGCGTGGAACAGCGGTGGAGGGGACAAAAGTCTTACCCTTGGAGCCAATGTAGATGTGTCAGTTTCCTGTGGCTACTGTGACAAATGACCTCAAACTTAGTGGCTGTAAACAACATAGATTTATTCTCTCTCAGTTCTGGAGGCCACACGTCTGAAATTCGTTTCAAGATGTTGACAGGGCTGGTTCCTCCTGCGGCTCTAAGCGAGAATCAGTTTCCTTGCCTTTTTCGGTTTCCGGCGGCTGCCTGCTCAAGGTCCTTCCTGCATCTTCCCAGTGCATCTCTTCTTCCCGTGTCACATGCCTGTCCTTCTCTCCTAGACCCGCTCCCCCTCTGCCTTCCTCTTTGAAGGAAGGACCCTCGTGACTACACTGAGTTCACCTGGAGAATCCAGGATCACCTGTCCATCTCAGGGTCCTTCACTCAAACACAGCCACAAAGTCTCTTTGCCGTATAGGGCAATGCTCCCAGGTTCTAAGGATTAGGACCCAGATATTTTTTTTTGGCGGGGCGGGGGGGGGGGAATGTTATTCAGTCAGCTTATCAAAAGTTTGCAGTTTTATTGAATGTTAAACCTCGTTAGCCAGTCTTAGAATAGCCCTTTGCCCAGTGTGTGTGTGTGCGTGCGTGTGTTTCTGGAGAGAAAAGAAAGAATTGGATATCTAAGAATGTATTTTGCCATGAGCTCTTTTGTAGCTGTCCTCATACGCTACTCGATCTGCTCCGTTATTGTAAAGAATCTGCTTGGCATTTTGCATCAAAAAATGAGAGGAACGGCTGAGTACACAAATAGAGAGAGATGGGTGTGGGGAGGGTTACCGCGAGCTAATGCTTGCATTTCAAACATGCCGTCCAGTTAAAACATTGACGTCGAGCACCGTGTGCGTTCCTGGGAGAGGTGCTCTTCAAGTTGTGTATCTCATGGGTGTCATTGGATGTTATTGTCACCTTGCTAAATATTCATGGATGAACCGTGGAATAAATTCTCCTGCAAACTGACAGAGGGCAAGCAAGGCCTGTCCTTGAGTTTCTCATCTGCATTCTCATTTCTGAAAACCTGTCTGTTTGGGCATGCGCGCGTGTGTGTGTGTGTGTGCCCGGGCCCATGGGTGTGAGTGCGGTGGACTTGGTAAATTTACCAGAAGAATCCCACTTGCAGGCACAGAGATGCCTCCCCGCAGCGTGGGGGCCCCCAAGAGGGTGGCGGTGGAAGGAGGTGAGTTTTGCCGGCAGGCTGGCTTGGTAAAGCTGCTGTCTCACTTCAAAACCAGCGTCTTTGGGTCTGTTACGAGGCTGGGGCTTGTTTGCTCAGGGGTGGGCTGGGTTCCAAGAACGAGTGTGACAAAAAGCCACACATGATGTGTGTGTACATGCGTGCACACACACACGCACACATACAGATGAACTTCTTTTGGCTCAGGACAGGGGCCTTGGGGGTGGCCGTGGGCCAGAGTGCTTCTGGGTAGGGAGGGGAGGGTGAGCTGGGGAGACC
>NW_011888945.1:1511272-1513085 GCF_000151845.1 Pteropus vampyrus | reverse complement strand
CCTCTTGTAAAATCGGACCCAGATTTGGGCTCAGATCTCCTCCCAGTAAATGGGACGCTGGGCAGGCAAGCAGCACGTGTCTGCTCTGAGGATGTGGATGAGGTGTCTGCTTGTGGGTCGGCCTCCCCACCACTTTGTCACTCCCGTAGTGGTTGAGGGCACCTGGCCCACTGCCACATCCCAGACGTCCAGTCTGGGACAGGGGCTCAGCAAACACAAGCTCATGTGGAAAGATCCAGAACTCCTTGGCCTGCTCAAACCACGTGGCATTTTAAGAGGCCTCCGCTGGCGTCTAAGTTGCAAGTCGTCTATTTATTCAGCCGGAAAGGATTCCTTCCAGGCAATGGAGATTGCTTTGTCTCTCTCGCTTCTGGGTTTCTCTGAATGGGAGCGACCTTCCCAGCCTCGTGGTCTGAGGGAGCCCCTGCTTGCCTTTCAGAACTGGGACCAGGAAGCATCTCTGGCTGGGTGGTCCTCTTCATGCCCCACCCCCTGCCCACCCTTTGAGCTCCCCTGGGCCCTGAGCACCCATCCTGCAGCCGTCCGCTCATGTCAGTTTCTCCACGCAGAGTCGGAGACCCTCGATGGTCAGGGGCGGGGTCTCAGCCATGAGAACATGACAAGGTTTTCGATGCGCGCTCGTGGGGTGAACAGACGAAGGAAGGAGTGGACGCGCGACTGCAGTCTGGCCTTAGCCACGTGACCACCACATCCCGCACCAGCGACATCCCGGTGGAGGGTGGGGCCCTCGCCCTGTCGCTCCTCACAAAGAATTCAGAGAGAAACCACCATGTGTTTTGCATCTAGGAGCATGGCTTTCGCAAGAAAATCCCATCGGTAATGAGGAGGCTCTTCCCTGACATCGTGTCACCAAGGTGGGGTGGGGAAGGGACGCCCCGGCTCGTTGCTTTATGGATCGCGTCTGCTTGAATGCTTTCTCCTTCTGTCCATCCCTTTAAGAAGCCACGAACCAAGGGATGGCAGAAGAAAGTAAGCTGAGGTCTTCATGGCCTCCGCTCCCGGGTGCTGGCTTTCCTGGTCCTTGGCCAGCCCACCTGGCCGATGCTGCATCCCCAGGGCCAGGATCTCAGCCCCATGCATGTTTAATTTTCTCCTGGATGGAGCATGTGGGCGCTTAAGGGAGGTACTCAATCATGGCTGGTGACTGACCGGCCGACCAGAGACCAGATAATAGATGGCAAAGGGAAAGGCTTCTGCTCCCCCTCCTACAGCTCGTAAGGAGGAGCAATCGATTATTCAGGAGCTGGTTATCCAGTGAGGGACTTGTTCGGAAACTGGGCTTGGGCTCCTTTCTTCCTGCTGCTGACGGGGTGGATTAGGACTCCTGTGTCGCAGGGGTGTGGGTCCCCGGCTCATTGAGTTCTCTTGGACGAGTCTCCTCACCTCTTCCAGACTCATTTTTCCTCTCTGTTAGGCAAATGACAAAACCTGTTTTGCCTAACTCACAGTCTGGCCGAGATGGGGACTCTGATGTCTCCGAAGTGTGTCTGACTGTGAGCAAGTGGCTGTACATTTCACCAGCCAAGAGCTCGGCGGGAGAGGGATCGGAGCCCGCTGGCTACGCTGGAGATCGGGTTTTCTGTGGCTCCCATTTGCCTGCCAATCCCATTTGGCCAAGGCTTGGGAACCTGGCCTGGATTTTGCCAGGCTGGTCTCGATGAGCCTGGATGCTGTCTCGGCACGCACGGGTCACCGCCTTGTCTTCCCGTCAACACGCTGGCCGTGTCATCTACGCCTGAGCCATCATCGCTTCAGTAGCCTTCTCTGCGATGTGACATCACATGGAAGCATA
>NW_011888945.1:1505826-1509722 GCF_000151845.1 Pteropus vampyrus | reverse complement strand
CACAACCCTGCTGACACCCTGCTGCCTCCCCCCGAACCAGCTTCGGGCCCCCAACCTCCGAGCGGTAGGAGAATAAGCGTACAAGGTTTAAGGCAGCGATTCGGTGGTCGTCGGTCCGGCAGCCGTGGGAAACGTGTATGATGGTCCCTCCCAGCCAAGCTCCTGTGGGCGGCAGACGAGAACGTGCCAAGGACGGTCTGTGACGTTCCCTCGCGACTTCTGGCTCACGGACTCGCACATTCAACATTTACTGAGTAGCTAGTATGTTCCAGGCACTTTTTCCCGCCCGCCAAGGCACAGTCTATTGTAAGCGGAAAATGTCCCCAGAGTGTCAGGCATGGGGACTGTCTGGGCTCTGACATCACACTGACCGGTTTACGGTCTGATTAGCCATATGTCTCTGGGCAAAGTGTTTAGCCTCTCAGCACTTCCCAGTGTCAGTCTGTAAAGTGCGGATACTAAGGGTTTTTTTCTCATGGGGTCGGCGTGGGGATTCAATGAGTAAACACGCAAAAGGATTTTAGAACCAGGTCTGGCACATGCATTACTAAGTATTAGCTGTGATTATGAGCGCACAAAACAAGAAGCCTCCATTTCAATTCGCTCAGGACCACTGCATTCCAGAGTGTGCAAAGGCCCTGGGGTTGGAAGAAGCTGCGAATTTAAGAACCTAGACGAAGGTCAGAACGGGGGAGAGAAGGTGCCAGGTGAGGACGTGGGGCAAGTCGAAGCAACGTGAGGCAGGTTCTTGGAGGTGACTGTGAGGGTTTGGTCTGTTTCCTAAGAACTTGGGGAGGATTCGGAATGGTTTTCAGACGAGACCGGCGGGGTCACACGGCGAAAGGCACAGGAGGCGTGGTCAGCAGGCTTCAGATGTCAGAAGGAGCTCTCTCGTCCAGGATGTCATGGACAGACAGCGGTACAGGCTGCTCATTGCACAGGGGCACCCTGGCCCGTGGCGGGGTTTGTGAGAGGGGCCGCATCCAGCCTGTGTCCAGCTGGTGAAGCTGGGCTTGGTCTGCCCGGGGAAAGGGTCATCTTTTTCTACTTTCCATGAGTGTGCGCTCTGGGTTCTGGGGGCGTAGCCCTGCCTGTGGTCATCTCAGAGGCCATACGGACAGCACATGGTGAGGTTTTGACACCTGCGGCGGGGGCAGAGCAGGGGGGTGGAGCGGGCTGACTTGGGGCGGAGCCGCTGCTCACCACCGAGTGACCTCCAGCGGGTCTTGGACCCCTCTGAGCCTCCCTTTCCCCACCTGTAAAAAGGGTCCCTACACTGTCATCTGCTTTGCTCGCCCACGTCTAGAAAGGAAGCAGGGAGATGGCTCAGCACCCATTGCTCCATAAACACAGCCCCAGACTGCGGGAGGCGCCATGCCATGCGTCCCCGATGTCCATCCTCGTCGCGTTTGAGCAGAATGCTCTTACCCCGCCTGCGAGGACAAACTCCTTCTTCACCTCCAGGTCACCGAGACCTTCTGAGACGCCCTGCGGTTCTCCGCCTATTGATTCTCTTCACCCGCGTACTCCACAGCAATCAGCTCAATTCACGCGTAGTTTATCTCTTGCTTCGTGTCTGTGTGTCTCTCCTGACCAACCTCTAGACGATAGCCCTTCCGTCTCAGCCACTTTTACATCTCCGTCCCTTAACCTGGCCTGTATCAAGTGCTTGACAAATGTTTGTCGAGTGACTCGAGGGACCCAATGGATTCAGTGCTCCTGGAGAAGCCCTTGGAGCGCATGGGGACTCTCTCTCAGCTACACGCAAACGCTAAGCACACACAGGGAGGCCGCCCCGAGGCCACTGAATTTGGTGTGGGGAGCGTCCTCCTCTCATTTCTAGAAAGAGGCGGAGAAATGGAGGGGGCGGGACACGAACGGGTCACGATGGACAAAGAGACAGAGAAAGAGGAGATGTCAATGTCTATAGCCAGAGCCGCTGTTGAGAATTTTGTGAATTTCCTGGGATGTGCCTGATGCCCAGGACGATCCGCTTCTTCCTGCTTCCCACATGAGCCTCAGACGAGAACAGCTGCTCAGCAGTCACCTATGGCTGGTTTCTGCAGAACGAGGAAGCAGCTCACAGATTTCAAAGGGCACCAAAGAGCAGGCCCCCTGGATCCAGCCCTCCTAGTTCTAATCATGAGTTGTGAGAGCATCACAGAGCAGTGTGGGCCACTCTGGGACCCTCAGTGTCGGCTCCTTACAGGAGGGCGTTTAGACTTACTGTCCAATCATTGCTTGACCTCCCGCTGACTGGCAGCCTCGGCAGAGGGAGAAAGCCCCCAAGTCTCGTCCCGCATCCGCCCTATTCGTGTGTCTGGCAAGGGGTCTCCCTATCTACCCCGAACCCCATCTCAGCCAACCAAACGCCGTCTCTCCCCTGCCTCGCCTTTTCCCGAAATTGCTTAGGATTCGTTTTGGAGAGAAGCTCCCTAGACCGAGCGGTCCGCTCTTCTTGGTGAACTCTTCAACACAGATGGAGAAAAATTAAGTTTCTTTCCGTAATGAGATTTCCCCTAATGTCAACTTATTTATCGAATGCTTTCTGAGCTGTCCTCAGGTGCTGGGGATGTGGCCCCAGCCCAGGCTTCTGTCATACACGATGTCACTAATCAGAAGGGTCTGGAAAATATTTTACCCTTGACAATGACCCATATTACAATTAAAGCCCATGATTTCGGCCTCTTATTTGCCTAAGGAGACAACAAGATTTGCCATGTAATTGGAGAAGCGCTTACAATATAGCTAGCTATGCCGTAAACCGATTATAAGTAAAGTTCAGTCCAATCACTTCCCGCAGAGTATCGGGAATCACACGCGAAGAGGAGGGGACCGCCCTGGCATGCAGTCGACCAGCATTGCTTTGTACACAGATCAGATTCTCTTAGTGACTGCTGCATACCATGCTTATTAAACGCCTTCTGGTTATCACAGAGCAAGGTGCCGAAAAGCTCTCTCAAAGTCTCGGAGAATCTTTTTGCCCATCGACTATTTTTAATGTCCATTGGGGGTACACAGCGTCCTTTCTGCAGAAGAGGCACTTTGGGGGCTCGGGGTATTGGGTGGGCTCTGGGAGTCATGAGACAAGAGGGTTTTATTTATTTATTTTCTCACTTTGCAAACAAAGCAACTCGTTGGGTCCCAGCGTGTGGCCCTCGAGCTCTGCCTGATGGAAGGGAAATTCGTCTCCCCCTTTGTCCCTGCAAACAGAGACTCCATGAGCTGAAAGGGCCTAGAGACGCTGCTGTGTCTGACACCCTGGTGGGACAGACGAGGAGCATGAGGATCAGAGAGGAGGTGACATGTGCCCACAGGATCTCACAGGACGGAAGGGGCGGGGCGCCTGCCACGGTCCTGTGCTCAGCCTAAGCGCAGAGAAGCGTTCCAGCTTCTCTATTCGTTCGGTTTACTCATTCTGACCATCTAAACATGACTCTATTCTTAATATAAGTTATTCGAACAATACACAATTAGAGGGAGCCTAAGGCAAAGGGTCCCTCACACTGTCGCTCACCTCCCAATGCTACTTCTCGTCCCTGGCTACACACAGAGTGGCATCTGAAGCAAGATGCAGATGTCGTTAAAGACCTCATGATGGGGACATCATCCTGGGTGACCCAGTGGGCCCTAAATATAATCACCAGTGCCCTCAGAGAAGGAGGCAGTGGGGCGTCTGACACACCCTCCCACCCCTTTTGCTAGGCGTGTATACACACATGTGTAGTCGTACAAAAGTTGATTGGTGTTTTTTTCACAAGCAAGATCATGCTGTACATATTGATCCGCAACTTGCTTTTTTCCTCCCTTAACTGTATCTCATAAATCTTTCCATGTCAGTACATGCAAATTCGCCTCGTTCTCTTTATTTTTTTATTTTTTATTTATTTTTTATT
>NW_011888945.1:1497970-1503681 GCF_000151845.1 Pteropus vampyrus | reverse complement strand
TTGGCGTTCCTGCCTCTCACTTTTCTCTCTTACCTTCAGTACAGGTGTAGAGTTGGGGTCTTTGGGGTATTTGATCAGAAATCTGACTGAAGCTCCAGCCTCACCAATTGTTCTAAGGCCCACTATCTTTATGAGCCAGAAAAATACGAAACGAGGTTGGGCCAGGGGGACTTGGAGTGGCCGCCTCTTGAATTTTGTCAGGGCAGACCTGTGGAAGGAATGAGACCCCATCTCGTGGACAGTCGGCCTCATCTTATAAACAAAAGGATTTAGCAGCAAAGCAGTAAAAGTGATATCATGTCCCAAGAAGGGACAGTCCTTCCAACCAAATGGATTTTACTCTAAGGAAAACTTGCCGTATTGGCCTTATTTTTCTCTCTTGCTTTGTGAAATTTTGTTTAAGAAACTGAGAGCCCTTGGACTGCCACGGATAGGGCCCCGGAAGACTAAAAGTCACAGCGTCGGGCCGTGGACCCCGAAAGCCGACGGCACCTCTGCGAGGCTGGCGCGGCCGGCGCGGTCTCGCGTGTGAGCCGGACGGAGGCGGTGGCCGGCGAGTGGCCGGCGAATCGCCGTGCACATCGCCACCCTCCACCTCGTCTTCGACTCGGCACGAGCGTGTTCTCCGTTCGAGCAACCGCGGGCCTGGCACGCTCACCACGCGGCCACGTCTACATGCGGAGCTCCGGGCTGGGGATGCGGAGACGGACCTAACCCGGTTCCTGACCTCGGCGGAAACAGGGATCCGTGTGAAATCACGAATGATACACGATCGATCGTGAAGTCGGCGGCCACGCGAGGGTCCCGGTCACCGGGAGCGTTGGCAGGGCCGGGGGCCCGGGGCAGGTGGCACGGAGGACGCGTGGCGCGTGCCGTCTTGATCCACGTGGACCCCGAGAGCGCGGACAACAGAGTTCACACCGCGTGCGGTCGGGACCGCCCGGGACCGCCCGGGACCGCCCGAGTCCCTCCAGAGGGCGAGCGGATCCTCCCGTCGTTTGCAAACACGGGCTTCTGTCTGAAACGACGATTCCACGGCAAGGAAGTTGTTTAAATTCCCAAAGAGATTCTCTGAGGATGGTCAGACGTTTCTACCGAGGATGTTCGCCACAGTTCTACTTACAAAAAAAAAAAAACCTAAAAAATAAACCCCGTTCTTCAAAGAGCAATCTGCTCGGTGAGGACGCCGCAGCAGAGCCGGGCCGTGTCCGAGTCTGGTTCACGTGTCTGCATCGCAGACAGAGGTGGGGTCTGGGGTCGGAGGACACTGGAGCCCATCGCGTGACCTTGAGCAGGTCTCAACCTCTTTGGTGCCCACTCTTGGGCTAAGGAAGTGGAGATAAGGGAAGCAGTCTCCCCAGAGCCAGGACAATAAACTAATGTCACCTCTCAGTGGAATGGGGCCTGAGAGAGGGGTGACTCTTCTTGTAGCTCTTATTTTAAAAATTCGTTTCTGAGAGAGGGGCTGCCTCTCCATCCAGGTGAACCCCAAATGGGGGTTCAGGCCCCCGGGTCTGCACGACTTGGGTCATTTATGCTCCCCTGGAATTTAGCACGAGAGGAGAAGTAATTGCCTTGGCAGTGTCCTGGCTGAATTCCAATTTGGGTGATTACATTCTGCCTACTTAAAATTCCCCTTCCTGGGATCCACCGTGGAAGCAATTCTTCAAACCCTCTCCCGTTGGGGGCGGGGGTGGGGACAGAAAGGAAGGAAGCAGCTCATCCTTCCCAGCGCGAAGGACGTGGGGCTGTTCTGTGCACCCCAGAAGTGGGTTCTTTTAAACGGGAAGTGGAAGGTCCCCATCGGGATAAATCTGTCAAACGTGCTGGAATTTTCCCGAAAGAAAGATTTTGTTTAAGGAGGGAACGCAGTGGGAGCGGAGGCTCTGTGCTCGAATATGGAGGCTCCTTATGCGAAGGGAGCCTTCTGGGTGAGGCCGCTGAGCTGCCTGCTTGGCCTGCCAGGCGGGCTTGGGACTCAGGCCTCTGCCCTCCACCCGCCCCCACTTGCCTCCTGCCTGTCGTGTGCTCAGTATTGCTTAATTATAGAATATGAAATTGTTTCCTTTCGTTTGGATGCCATTGGGAACGATGTATGGATACCAGCTTGAGAATTCAAATCATACTACAGATCAGCATGACCCGGGAGAAGAAAAAATGTTTTGACTATTACGCTAAACACACCGGGCTGGATGTCAGACAGACAGACAACGGGCCATGCTCACCCCTGCGCAGGATCCACGCCATCCGGAGTGGCTCTATTAATTAAAGTATGCTGGGACTTTCCAGCATTTGTACCGAGTGTATTTTTTAAACACACACACACGTACATATACAACAAATGGCTCAGGAAAAGCCGTGAACTTGGATTTCATAAAGGTCGCCCCTCCCTCTGAGCTCTCCTCCCCTTGAAGTGATTCTTCACGAGTCCCAGCTTCCTGGTTCCATCCGTCTGAAAGAATCGCAATTAACCCCTGATCTACGGGAGGGCTGGAGCTTATGAAGTATGGGGAACCCGTGCGACGGAGACAGAAACGCAGCGAGGCCCGTGAGCAGGATGATGCGGGAGACCGTCTCCAGTCGCCGTGTCCGTGCGTGGGCGCCACGGCGTCAGTGCACAGCTGGAGCAGAAGCCGAGATGTGCGCTGTGGGGGAAACCTGCGCGTCTTGGGGTGCAGTTTCCCCCGGTCTGCCAACCCTTGTCGCACAAAACGTGCTGCCCTGCTCGCTCCTGCATCCGCCCCTCCACCGGCGGCAGAGATGGCCTCCGCCGACTGTTTGGTGTTGCTTCGGGCACTTTTCACACCTCTTTGGTGTCGGGGTGAGGTGGGGATAACGCACAGTGAAAGTGCGTCCCCCTTCCTGTGACTCAGTCGCCCTCGGATGGACAAACGGTCATGGCTGCATCTCGTCATTTCATTCTGCTGATATTGATGGGACCCAACGGAAGTCTTTTTGCCTAAAAAATTCTAAGAACTTGCAGGGATGTGTCCAGGCGCCCAGCTCTCCCGAACCGCCGGCACGTCTTCCAGAGCGAATCTGCAGGTGTCCCTGTCACTGCCTTTTAAGTGCCCGGAGAGGCCGAGCCTCTGGGGAACACGCAAGTCCACGCCATCGCTTAGCACTCCCACCGAGCCAGCTAGAGACTAGGGAATTTCCAGCCTGGGCGGGTCCCACAAGGTCCGGCAGGGTGTGTTCGGATGTCGGGACGAGGACTGTTTGGGTCTGAGCTGAGGTCTGGAGCTACGCAGGTCGCCCCACGCTTCACCTCCTGGGTGCCCCAGAATCCCGCGCTGCGGGGCCCTCTGCGTACACACTCTCCTCCTCCTTTCTCCACCCGTCCTGCTGAGCTTGGGCCACACGGGTCACCCCTGGCGGGTGCAATCTTAGATGGCCCTCGGGTTCCATCTGCGAAAACAAAACCTAACAACAAGGGCTGAGACTCAGAGACAGTCACCCGGAGGGTAAAGTGACAGGCTTCGACTTCCTTCAAATTATTACTATATTTTTCTATCATCCTATTTTCTAGCTGCCAAATTCTGTTTAAAAATTTGCTAATGAACGCTTATTCAGAAAGATCACTACAAAAGCTCTGTGAGACATGAGCACCGGTTTACTGGGTACGGCTCGAAACAACAAAAGAGAAGAGGAATAGAGTAAAAGGAGATATTTCTATCAATCATGGCCAAAGTATACCAATCCGTCCACCCCTTTCCAAACGGCGTGTTATTTTCCTGGTCTAAGCCGTGATGTGTTAAAATCACCGCCTTTAACAGTGGGTTTTATTTTCTTACAGTGCAGCTGACTGACAAGAGGTGTGGAGTGGTAATTGCTGTTCAAGATCCTCCTCGGCCAGCTCTTAGGAAAGAACTCTGTCCCGTTAAAACCAGCTCAAGGTTTTTCAAGGAGCCAGCGGGAGCAACTTGGCGGACATGGCCACGGGTGGCAAGACTGTCTGGGAGTGGGGACAAGTGGCTTCTGCTGGCTTCCTCGCCACGGTACGGGGCTTCCTTCCACTCGCCGGCAATGCTCTCTGGAAAACAAGACCCATTTTAGGAGTCCTCTCGTGGATAAAGGACCCTTCAGTCTCCTCCACTGTTCCTCAAACGTATTATCACTTTTTAAACCGATAGTACGGGAAAGAATATATTCATTTTCCAGCCCGACGAGGCTGCAGGAAAAAGCAGGTTCTGGGGCTGAGGGACATGGCGTAATGTTGTTTTGCAAAACACCACCAGCTCTGCCTCCCTTCCTTTAATGGTATTCATCCTCTTTCTTAGAAAAGGGGTTAAAATTAGTAGGCACATTTCATATTAGCGTATTTCATGCAATAAAGCATAAATTATTTAAAATAACACGACCTTTTATCTTGCACCTTTTGAAGGAAGCAAATTAAAAATGTAAATTGGGAGCTAATTAATATGCAAATGTATTCATTCGCAGTTAACAATTAGCAATTAAACCTGCAGTGTCTACAAAGAGCACGGACAAAATTAGTAACTTAATTTATCATTAAAAAATGAAAACGTACACAAAATTTTAATTGACTTTCAAAATATTTCCCCTGCTTTTTTTCCTTTCATTTTTTAATACCAAAAAAAAAAAAAAATCTTTTTTATATTACGCCTGAGCGCTACAGATGAAACTGGGTACAAGCAGCATTCGGGGGAGGTAGGATGGGAGGGAGGCATGTTAGGAAAAGTTTGCCTTTTATATGAGGTATTAAAAGATGACATTTAAGAATGTTGACTTGTGTTTCATAGTCGAGTTCAAGAGAGAAATAAATACATAAATTCTCCTGTGTTTAGGAATATAGAGATGGCAGAGATTTGTACAGATAAAGGGCGGGCATACTCTCTGCCTATGTGCATAGACATGGGACTGGCTCTGTGTGTGGTGTGTGTGTGTGTGTGTGTGTGTGTGTGTGTGTGTGTGCGTGCCCACGCTTTCTAGAAAACGCACAACAAACACACAGGGTCATTTAAATGCTTCAGGTTCAGCTTTGAGAATTCCAGCACAAAACAGTTGCTGAGAGAATCAGCAACAAATAGCTTAAGATGTAAATAAGATACTCTAGGTTGATCATGAGGCACATTAACATGCAATGTTTCATCTGTCCTTCCTCGCTACAACTCAGACACACATTTTCCACTTTCTGTTCTGGAGGATTTAAAGAGCAAATCTTTGCATATTCTCCATCCCCTTGCCATCAACCCAGCTCTGCCTGCAGATGCGGGCTTGTATTTTTTACATACTCCTTTCTAATGTCACGCTGCATAGGGAAGGACCCAGCAAACGTCGGATCTCTTGCTTGCAACGTTATTTTGGTGATTTAAACAGCACCTGCCGCTCCGGCCCCTTTGAGAGCTTGCTAAGTTTCATTCACAAGTGTTTTCTTTCGGTTTTTCTCGATGCCGGGCTGACTCAGGCTAGCCATTCCACATCCCGTCCTTCGGAAATTTCGTTCGGGTTTCAGACAGGGCTGCATTGTGCTGTTTGCTCCTTCTGGTGAGAGCTGGACATAGTCCTCATTTGCTAGAAGGATTTCACAGTCAACAGGTCATCGCCATGTGTGGCTGCAACACTTAGAGGGTAGTTTAAACGGGGATTGGGGGCTCTGGCTGCTGGTCTCACCGGCCTGAATTTTCCACCCTGCTCTCCATTCCCAATCATAAGGGACAAATGGCATCTAGGACGAGAAAGTCAGAGGC
>NW_011888945.1:1493786-1497259 GCF_000151845.1 Pteropus vampyrus | reverse complement strand
CCTGCCGCTCCGGCCCCTTTGAGAGCTTGCTAAGTTTCATTCACAAGTGTTTTCTTTCGGTTTTTCTCGATGCCAGGCGACTCAGGCTAGCCATTCCACATCCCGTCCTTCGGAAATTTCGTTCAGGTTTCAGACAGGGCTGCATTGTGCTGTTTGCTCCTTCTGGTGAGAGCTGGACATAGTCCTCGTTTGCTAGAAGGACTTCACAGTCAACAGGTCATCGCCATGTGTGGCTGCAACACTTAGAGGGTAGTTTAAACGGGGATTGGGGGGTCTGGCTGCTGGTCTCACCGGCCTGAATTTTCCACCCTGCTCTCCATTCCCAATCATAAGGGACAAATGGCATCTAGGACGAGAAAGTCAGAGGCCACGAGGCCATCCATGGCAATGAACATTAAGCTGATTTCATTTGGTTTCACAAAAGGTGATTTTGCTTTCCTGACAGATTGTTCTTGATGCAATTGTTATTATTTTTACGTATTTATTCAGCCATTTGCACAGAACTAGAGAAGAAAAATGTGTTGTGGCACAAGGAGACAGTCCATCCTTTCATAATTATACCAAAGGAATACGTTTTTATTTCTCACTTAAATTCGTATTTCTCCGGGCCTGTCTAATACCTTCTCAATGCTTGCAATACTCCAGAACTTTCCAACAACAAAAATGGCCATTTAGAAACAAACAGGAAAGCTTAATTTTAATGGAAAATTAGATAATAGGCTAAATACAGCTCTTGGCTTTGGCAAAATCGTGATTCGGGTCTGGTAATTTCTATCAGCCAGGGAGAAATTTTAAATCAGGACCCCCGCCCCGACTCCGGGGAAAGTGAGGTTTTCATCGCTGCGAACCAGCTACCATGCCCAGGCTGGGAACTGCGAGATCCGGAGGTACGTAGAAGGTGCTTAGAAACCAGCTTATAAAAATTAACGCTTTCTCTTTTTAATAGGAAACATGCACCATTCTGTTTCAGAATGGAAAGAACATGGGCCTCCTCACGATCACTTTTTATGGACTGTTTAGGGTTTGACCATCTCAGAAGCCCTTTTATTCCTTCTGAGCTCTCCCATGGGATGCTGGAGAGAAATGCACATTTCACTATAGGTACTGTCACCAAACTAAATAAAAACCTAAGTCTGCGTACCTTCTACCTCGTCTGCCAAAATAGACCCAAATTGCCTTTGGTACTTTGTGTGTGTGTGTGTGTGTGTGTGTGTGTGTGTCTGCGTGTGCCTGCTTGCGATATTAAGCAGCTAACAACAATCTGAGAATTAAGTTACCACAATTAGGAATTAGAAGCAGGTGGCATAATAATGGTGCTTTTTTCATTTCATTTATTAGCAAAAAGAGAGAGAGAGAGAGGAGCTTCATTTATTTTCATCAGCGCCTCAGTAAAAGCATAGCAATTTGCAACACAAAAATCATTTCAAGTACCTCAGCCTCGCAAACCTCGTTTTCTTTCTTGCTTTAAAAGCCTTTTAAAGTTCATCCTCCTCCCCCATTCTGAAAGCGTGTGTGTATATGTGTCTTATGTGGAGCGGTGAGTGCCGCTGGGATCAGACTATTTCTCCTCCGAAGCAGTTTTGGGGTGCAGTTTGGAGCCGAGGGTTGGAGGTGCTGGGGCCCTGGGTTACGCGTGGCATCTTGAGCCCTTCCTTGTCCTTTTCGCGGCCTCTCATCCAGTTTTACACGGGCGTGGCTCGGCCTTGCAAAGATTCGATTCAGGCGCGACCTCTCCTCGAGATAAACAAAGCGCGCAGCATCCTTTTGCATGGCATCAGCGCCCCCGGCCAGCGCCGCCCCCGCGGTCCCCACGCATCCCACGGCCGGGTCGCTGTCAGCGTTTCTCCCCCGCGCTCCTCGCGGACCCAGCGCAGCGCAGCGACCCTTGCGCGCCCTCTAGCGGCGATATCTGGGATCGCCACGACATCTAGGATCGCCGCCGCCCTCGTCACCCGCCCCGGAGAGGATGCGGGGGTCCCAGGGGGTGCGGGGCGAGGGCTGCCCAGGCGCGTGCGTTTGCATGGGTCCCTTCTCAGCTGGGGACGCACGGTGAGAGGGTCTACTGCAAACTTTGGGGGGAGTCCCTTCCTCGTCTGGGGCCGCTCTCTCTGCGGTCCCGCACCTGACGTTCCCTGGGTGCGGGGCGAGTAGGCCCCAGGCTCGGCCGGAGCCCGCTTTCGTCGCAACCCGCCGCCAGCGTTCGTTCTGGATAGGCAGAGGTCCCGGCGCGCTCGGGTGTTACTGGCTCAGCGCCACCCGCTTCTCCCCGCTCTGGGCGCACCCCCCGCCCTTCGCCCCCGCGACTCTGTCTACACCGCCCGCTTCCTCTTTTCCTCCGTGTCATTTATTTCACAGCCGCGCATCCTCACCCGCGCTCGGGTCTCTCCCAGCGCGTCTCGCTGTCTCCCCGCGCGCTCCTCTCCCGCCCCCGCGGTTCTCGGCGTCTCTAGCCGGCCCCCTTTCGCCCTTTTCCCCGTTGCTGCCTCCCTGTTCCTTCGCTCTGTCTCAGTTTCTGTCTCTCGGCCTCCAACTTTAGATTTCTGTTTATACCTTCCTCTTCTTCTTCCCCCAACCCACTCTCCCGCTGCCCGGGGAACTCCACGGATGGACCACAGGCCTCCAGTTTAAAGCTCTCTAATGCGAGCCCCCTCGTCTTCTTCCGCCGAGGCTGAGTTAGTGAGTCGTGGTCCAAACCTCGGAAGATGAGTTGCGGGTCTGGCGGGGTCACGGGCGCCCTCTGCAGCCCAGTCCGGCGGGCAGTTTGTTTGCTCTTTATTTTCTGTTTTTGTTTTGATCTGTTGTTTGGTTTTGCTCTAAAACCACGAGCGAATAAGAATTCTTTTGGAATGCACCGTCCTCCACGTCCGGGGTGGTGCGGGGTCGCGGGGGCGGGGCATTAAATGTGGAAATGAGCTTGGGAGGTGGTGGAGGCTGAGGCTGGGATCCCAAACGCCAGCCGACGGGGAGATAACCTTTGGCAGGATCTCAAAGTTTGGACATTTCAGCAAAACTGGGTCTCCTGACTGGAGATGTGGCAGCCTCCAAACCAAGATTACCCTTCTTAAACATGTGTCCCATTTCAGTGGCCATGACACTTTCAACGGTTGTTGGGATTTGAGAGAAGACGATCAACCATCTAAATAATAAGGGAATTCAGATCAAAACAGTGAGTTAGTACATTTGTCTATGAAGTGAGCAGAGACTACAGTAATACACCTCAGGGCTGGGGAGAGAGGAGGAGGCAGCACGCAGAGCTTTGGGGAATGTAAATTGATATAACCCCTTTGGAAAGAAATTTGGCAATCTGTATCAAGAACCTTTAAAACGCTCCTACCTTTTGATCCAGTAATTCCACTTCTGGGAATGTAGCCCAAAGAAATAATCTGAAATGTGGAGAGAGCTTTATGCCCAGTGATGTAAATTGAGCTGCCATTTTTGAAAGAAAAATGAGGACTCGCCTCAATGTCCAACCA
>NW_011888945.1:1483511-1493736 GCF_000151845.1 Pteropus vampyrus | reverse complement strand
AAATAATAAGGGAATTCAGATCAAAACAGTGAGTTAGTACATTTGTCTATGAAGTGAGCAGAGACTACAGTAATACACCTCAGGGCTGGGGAGAGAGGAGGAGGCAGCACGCAGAGCTTTGGGGAATGTAAATTGATATAACCCCTTTGGAAAGAAATTTGGCAATCTGTATCAAGAACCTTTAAAACGCTCCTACCTTTTGATCCAGTAATTCCACTTCTGGGAATGTAGCCCAAAGAAATAATCTGAAATGTGGAGAGAGCTTTATGCCCAGTGATGTAAATTGAGCTGCCATTTTTGAAAGAAAAATGAGGACTCGCCTCAATGTCCAACCACAGTAGACGTGTTGACGTTAACTTTGGTCCATCCATCACCCGAAATCAGTGCCGGCATGGAAAATCACATTAGTAAGAGGACAATGGCCCGGGAGATAAAGGTGATCAAATGTCACGACAAAAGCAGGATTCGGAGCTGAATGACAGAGTGATCACGGTGACGTTCAACCAAGTAAAAAGCCACGTGTAGAAAGCACCCCTGGTGGGTGTGGCGGTACAGGGGAACCAGGGGCGATTCCCCCTATCCTTCTACTTCTCTCTAGCCTTCTAGTTTTCAGGAAAGCGCAAGGGCTTCCCTCTAGAATAGAATGAAGATGCTGCCTTTTTCCCTTTTCACGGTGGCCATGGAAATGACGAGGGCTCTGAGAAGAAAGGTTAAGGAGATCGAAGGGGAGGGAACCAGGTCCCAGGATGACACGGGGCCGTAAACCACAGGGAAGTGTGATCAGGAGCTCGGATTCTAAGATGAGGTAGGGGTGATGGACAGAGTGGGTTTTGGAGAAAAATGGATGTGGGTTCGAATCCTGCTCCCACTCCCTGACCTGGGTCTGGGCTCTGCCAAATGCTTGCTGCCACCTCAGCGGTTAACCATGGCCTTGGTTTCTTCAACCACTGGCCTGGCATCCGTGTGCCCGCATCTTCTGTCCCCTACGGCCGTCGCCATCCTGCTTCGTGCTGATGACACCTGAGGAAGATGCAACGCACACTCTCTTTGGAGAGAAAGCTACTTCCCGATTGGAGTTTTAACCGAAACCAGACCCTCCGGTGCCTGCACCTGAGCATCCCCATCAGCGGTAGCTGCAGCTCTGGGCTTCACGTGCCACTGACAGCCGTGTAGCTGGACAGGTGTTTCCCATAGTGTGCTTAGTGGAGCCCCACCCCGGAGATGGTCCCGAATGCTCCACAGGGGCATGGAAGGCTACGGTCCTCAGAAACGGGGAGCAGGCTCCCCCAGCAAGAGTCTCTGCACAGACAAGGCACTCCACTCGTCACTCTTCTTGCTTTCATTCGTTCACTCCATCCTTCATTCGAGGTAAAGTTTGAAGTGGAAAAAATCTTTATCGTAGATGACCTTTCACCTCCCATTTCAGAGTTTCTCTTCTCTTGCTGGAAATTCCTGCTCTCCCTCCCGCCGGCCCTGCAGCATTATCCAACAGCACGCTCCGTGGTGCCGGAAGTGGTCTGGTACCTGTGCTCTCTGATGCGGAGCCCCAGGAATCAGTGCCGTGTGTGACTATCAGATGCTCAAACTGCGTCTACTGCCACTGAGCGACTGCATTTTTAGTGTGATTTAATTTTAATTAATTTAAATGTAAATCAAGCGGTCGCGTATGGCGAGTGACTGCAGTGTGGACGGTGCAGCTCTAGAAAACCTGCCCTCGGTGGTTCTGCCTCTGGTGTCGCTCAAACTCAGATCCATCCTTCACGCCCAAAGGTCGTCGGCTATTCAGGTCGCAGTCTAGACGTCACTTCAGTGGTGCGCCAGAGCCGGCTCGCTCTGGCCCTCCCCAGCTCGCTCCTGCTCACAGAGCACGTGTGTACCTCCCGTCCCAACTCTGTGGTGACTTCACGCTGGTAACTCGAAAGCAGCTGTCGCGGGAGTCTTCCCACGCCAGAAACGGGCACACGCTGCAAACCAGGTCTGTTTCCCCCGGTGGTTAAATATTTCCTGGCTCACCCTTCTTTATTTTGCTTACTAGGCACCTTGCTTGTTATACTCTAGTCCTAGCTCTGCTGAGTAGCTTCCCACTGGCTTCCCAGAATCATACTGGGCCCGTTGTCTGGGGTCTGGTGGCTTCCAGGACTCACATCTCTTGTCAGACTCTCAGACTGCCTCTTTTCGTCTTCCTCTCTGTTAGATTTAAAGTGCCCTGAGGGCAGGTAGTGTCTGTGTCCTGCTAGGTGCCGAATCCCCAGGGCCTAGCACATAGTAGGCGCCCAATAAGTCCTTGCAAATAAAGAGACTTAGTGCAAAGAACTTGGAGCCCATATCTGGGGCCTTGGGTTTGAGTCTTGCTCTGCTTCTTACCAACCAGGTGACATTGAGTGTGTCCCCTCTCTGAGTCAGTGTCCTTGTGTAGGTTATTCCCTGGGCCTAATAACTAACCTCTGTCCTGTCTACCTCATGGGGATATTGTGAGGCTCAAGTAAGATATGGGAATGCTTTGAACAAACATGTGAATACATTGGTTGCTTTTGAAAGTCCAAGGACCTTTTGAATTCTCTTCAGTTCTTTGCCATCTTAGATTTGGGCCACGAAGAGGACCAAGTTGGGGGGGTCTGTAGTCTCCGCGGATTTAAATGCAATGGGACCGGTGCAGCAACCAGCACGTGAGCGTAAGGGCGTGTGCGTTTGCCGCTAACCTGACACTGGCCTTGACGGACAGTTTGCAATTCCTCTTATCTCCCCAGACAGGGAAGTTTTAAGCCTGGCTGCAGCCGAAGATGTGCTTTCTGCTTATGAACTCGCACGAGGAAGGAAGGAAAGAAATTCTGATGGCGATGGCTGAACTCTCGGATGAGAAATGGTTTTCTTCTGACGTTCAGGAAAAAAAGTTCTCTTTCAAAAACCCACAAATATCGGTCAGTTATTTTCCTCTTTGAGAAATGTTTTTCTCCAATCTGCGATGCTAGAGACCGTCGTGGGCATTTCGGCTTCCGTGGCCCACGGAATAGCAGGCATAGCAGGCAGGGCTGCTCCAAAGGGGTTAATTGCATCTGAGCATGGGAAAGTGATTATCTAATTAAACTTTGAAATGGAATGGTAAAAACACTGGGTGACAGACTGTCTGTAGGAGGGTCCCCTGAGGTGCTCTCCGCTCATTGCTAATCATCTTCTTCGCCCAGGCTCTGCCCGTCTCCAGTTGAGCCCGGGCTCAGACCCGACTCTGGCACTCTGAGTTCACTCAGAGCTTTGCCGGGCACAGTCCCTCCTGCCTGAACGCTGCCGTTGGGCCAGCATGTCGCAACAGACTGTCATCTCTGGGCTTCAGCTCCCCAATGTCTACTCAAAGTCACAATGTTGTTTCTATACTTAGAACCATGAAATCGAAAGAAATTTGAAAGGTTGGGAGTTATTCTGGATATTTATAAATATTGCCCAGAAAATTTGGGCTTGAGAGCTGGGATGCCACCAGCCATGAAGCTTATGTGTCATGTCCCTCATGTTTAAAGTTGTCGGATTTATTCGATCCTTCTGAGCAAGGTGGCTGGCTGGCACTCTGGCGAGTGCACAGGTGAGTCTGAAACACAGGCCCTAGAGGAGCCAGTGGGCGAGAGGGGGACAGGCTGGATGTACCCGCATGAAGATGGCTCTTTGTAACTTAGGGAAAAAATCTGTTCCGTTGGCTCCTCATTCCTACCTTGGGACACGGTTACCTACACCACTGCCATCTTATAGATCAGGGAACTGAGGCTCAGACTGCTTAGGTGACTTCCCCGAATCTCCAAAGCTGGGCTGCCTGGTGTTGGGACCCACATCATTCCACTTGCCGCCCACCGTAAGCCCCCTGGAGACCTTGAGAGAGAGGGGTTCATTCCCACTGGGGGCAAGAAGGAAAATGTCATAGAGGAGGTGGCACTTGAGTGCGGTTTTCACAGATGGGGCTCGACCTGTAAGAGAGAAGGCACAGAGACAAGCAAGTGGACATCGAGTTTGGAGACCAATAAGTTAGCAAGAGTGACGTGAGACCCTGCACTTTGTTTTTTCAAATTTTTGAATGATTCCTTTAAGCAGCAATAAACATTTACTGAGCTCCTATCACGTGCCAGACCTTGAGAGTTTAGAGCTAGACAAAACAGACAAAGTGGCTGCTCCCAGATTCTGGTGTTTTGAGCAAGATGAAGCATGCTCAGATCTGAGTTTTAGGACTGTCACTGTGGAGACAATCCGGGGTCAGGGCTGGAGGTGGGCGGGATTCGAAGACCCTTGAGGACCCTCCTGAGACTAGGGACAGATGAGAAGCTGGCCCTGGACCACAGCAATGGGGATGAGGGGACAGATTTGGAAGCACCTGAAACTGAAATTCAAGAATTATTTCCATGTGCCCTTTCGTCTAGAATTAAGGCACTCTAGTTACAGGCATAGCTCGGAGATATTGCGGGCTCGGTTCCACCACAATAAAGCAATATTGCAACAAAGCGAGCCGTAATCTTTTTGCTGGTGGAGAGTCTTGGCTTCAATTTGAAAAAAAAAGCAACACCTGTGAAGCACAATTAAACAAGGCAGGTTTGTATTTAATGCCCGTCAGAATTCCCTTTGTGGAATATCGCTTTAATATTTTGCCCTCAGCAAAGGTTACACAGTGACATAAGAAGAGCCATCCAAAAAACATCACTGCATTTTTTAAATAAAATGACTATTGGGGACATAATTCATTACACTGCTCAGTGCCACTTATGCTAATGTCCCTATGACAAATGCATCCTAGGGCACTTGGCCAAGAAAAATTGTTTCTCCTGCACGTGGGCTGGAGCTGACGCATGGGCTGGAGTGCACTTCTAATCAGTAAGAGCCCGTGGCCGGCCACCCTTCCCTTTGGACTCCAGGTGCTAGGAAGTTCTGGGCTTCCTTTCTGTAGCATCGTCTGCAGTATTGTCTCCTCCTCTGCTTGATCTAATTGTCGTCTCTCTTTATCGTAACTTGCTTTATTGGAAATAGAGGTGGAGAGAAAGCCCAGTGAGGGAGTCAATCAATAAATGGCTGATATTGGCTCCGGCAACATGATCAGGGTGGCGTATGTCTCCTGGACACCGTTTCTCAAACTCTGTCCGGTGGCTGCACAGAGGTTCCGTGAGATGTTCTAAAGAACAGGGCACAACCACAGCTGGTGGCATTTTTCCTCTCTGGTGCATTTTCAAGTATATGTTAGAAAAATGCTGAGCTTGTCGATAGAGCTGTTCCGATGATTCGGCGAGAGAGGCTGTCTGATGCCACAGTTGCGAGAGCAGGCTCTGGAACCAGAATCTATAGGCATGACTCCCCCACTTTGTGACTCAGTTTCCTCATCTGTAAAGTGGCTCTGATGGGTAGGACCCAGTGCAGACGATTGGAAGAGAGTCTAGCACACAGTAAGCCGTTTACTAGTGGTACCTTTTATTCCTAAGTGATCATCTGCCTTTGGGACAGGGTCTCTTGCACCTGACAACACTGGTAAGTCATGTGACAGATCGCCCGCTGCAGGAAGTGTCATGTTCGGCAGCGGGTTGTACATTTTGCCTGCCTTATGCCAAGCTGTGTGTTTTCTACTTGACAATTGCCAGTCTTTGTTATGCATTTTATCTCATAATTTTAACATTTATTGGTGCAATTATTCAATGTTTACTTTATATTAAGCATATGGATCAAATTTTGATCATTTTTTACCACAATTAATTCAACTGAGACCCTTTTTTTTGCTGTTTAATTTAAATGATATTACATGAGCCTCTTTTGGCACCCTGACAAAACAGTACAACTTAAATAATATCTCATGGTCAAATGCGTTTGAGAAGTCCCGCCTGAGGTTAGGTCTTAGTTCGCATATGGAGTCTTGGAGGAAGACTAGTAGGTAGACTCGGACACGGCACCGGCCAACCTGGTCTTTCAAAACGACCACCATTCTTTGTAATGCCGACTTGATCTGTGTAAGCTGTTGGTGTTTTACCATGGGTAGTAGCTCTGCCACCAAAACCAGCTTGAAACACAGTGCCTTTACGTGTATCATTCATTCTTTCCATAATTTTTTACTGAGTCCCTCCTATGTGCCAGGTGTCATGCTAAGCATTGGTGGCACTGAGTTCCACTTTCCATGTGCCAGATCTGGGCTGTCCCACCTGGCAGCAATAAGCCACTTGTGGCTACTGAGCACTTGGAGTGTGGCTCACGTTTGTACCGCACGTTTGAAATGCACACGGAGCTTCAAAGATGTAGTATGAAAAAGAATATAAAATATTTCGAAGTAACGTATATCTTAAGTAATATTTATTATATGTTAGAAAGATATAATAATATAATTTAAATAATTAATATTGGTTATACATTGAAATAATAATATTTTGGATATATTGGGTTAACTAAAAGTTATGATTAGAATTGGTTTCACCTGCTTCTTTTTACTGTTTTTAGTGTGGCTGTTGGAAAATTTTAGATTACATATGCGAATCACATTCTATTTCTATTGGATAGTGCTGGTCTAGAGGGTTTACAGACATGTAGTTGGTTAATTACCACACAATAATGGGAATGCTATAATTTCCCAGATCCCCCCAGAGATGAAGTCGGACATGGAGAGGCCTCCCCTAACGCAGGATGGAGAGGTCAACTAAGGCTCCAGCTGTGTGGGGAGGCTTGAAGCTCTACACGAAGCTGAGGTCAGGGAGCTGGAGTTGGAATCTAGAAAGCTGAGAGTGAGCACAGGCGTATCGGGATCAAATGGTTGTTTGGGGTGTGTAAGTCAGCTTTGTTGTGTAACAAACAATCACAGAACCACAGCGACATAAAGCAGTAGCGTTCGTTTTTCCCTGAGACCTTTGCAGATGGGCTGGGATGCAGCAGCTCTGGACTTGGCTTTGCTTCTCCTTGAGGATTCGACCCAGGCTGACGCCAATGGCATTCATTCTGGGGCCCAGACTCATGACCTAGGAGAAGCTCTCATGTGATGGTGTGGGTGCAAGAGGCAAGTCCCAGTGTGAAAGCGCTTTTCAACCCTCGGCGCCGTCTCATCTACTAACAGCACATTAGCCACAGCGAGTCACAGGCCTAAGACCAAATTCAGTAGCAGGGAGATGCACTCTGCCGTGTGTACCATGAAGCCACAGTGAGTCACGATGACCACACTCTGTATGTGATTCCGCAGCTCTGTTTTCCCTCACCTGCTGCTGGATGCAGATGGGATGGGGGGAGGGGGGGGGACTCTGAGCCTGAGGGAAGAGGCCCAAATGATTGCATGGAGCAGAGCGCCCCACAAACCCACGCTGGGCTGCGTCCTGTGGACAAATAAACCTTACCGTCGGAAGCCATTGAGACTTGGGAGTTGAGAGCGACATTGGTGTACTCCGACTTGAACAGTCACGTCCCCGTTGCTGGAGTAGAGTCCCCTGCGGACAACCGAGCCACATTCGGCAACATCTGTGGGCGAGAAGAACGGGCCAGGTGGAGGCCTGGCCAGCGAGAGGCTCCCGTGGCTCAAACCCCGTCCTCCTGCCCCACTGCAGTCAGGTGAGGGGACTGGTGAGGTGAGGTTCCCAGGGACTGCCCAGGGCAGGACATTTTCTAGGGAGATGCAAAGTAGAAAGACTGAAGGGGGAAGACGGGAAGATTGGGAGGGACTCCCTTAGATGGGGTCTGGAGTCCTCAGAAGCTGGAAGGCGTGAGAGCCAAGTTGAAGGATGGCAGCCCAGGTTAGGCACTCAGCGTGGCTCAGGAGCCGGAAGGGAAGGCGAGAAGGTGTCGAGGCTGAGTCGGAAGCCAGCCCCATGGGAGGACCCGCCTGCTGCTGGTGAGGCTTGGCTGTGAGACATGAGGGTGTGCCAGGCTGTCCCTATTATACAGGACCGAAACCTAGAGGAGCCCTTCCCGAGGCCGCAGTTGTCATTTGTTCATTCATTCATTCATTCATTCATTCATCTCACACACAGTTCCTCAACACCTACTGTGAGTGCAGCCCTGAGCCAGGGGAGGGACAAACACGCAGGAACCCTGGCCTTGCAGGTGCTCCCAAGCCAGAGAGGAGGCTCCCAGGCCCACGGAGTGGTGCTAAGGTGGCGCATGCGCAGTGCTCTGCCAGACCAGACCAGAGGGAGGAGGGCCCTGGGTGGCACCTTCCCGGGACCCCGAGGCAGGTGGTTCTGATCACAGCGGCAACCCTGAAGTGGGCCCCAACCTCACCCCCGGAAAGACTCAGAGGGCGCTCGCCAACCCCAGCACTGTGCTGTACTCATTTACCCGTGAAAGCCGCCTTTGTCCCTCCTCCTCGGGGAAGGACAATGTCCTGATCGAGTCCCTTTGTGCTCAGGGGCCAGCAGGCCCTTGGTAGATGTTAAATGCAATAATACCCACTTATTTTAGCAGCCTCTACTTTGGTGCCTGCTGGTAGCTGGAGGAAACACATATATGCACACATGCGTGCGTACACACACACACACACACGCACACACACTCTCACACACAGCCCATGGGTCTGGCAGATGCAATTAGCCTCTGGGTCCCTCAGAATTAGATGCAGGTGGCTAATTGTCCATGCCAGGAGGCAACTGTGGGCACAATTAGTCATGTCTCTTTCCCCACTCGGGGCTAATAATGGGTGGGGAATCTGAGGGGGGAGGGAGGAAATCTGATGGGGCTCCCAGGCTCTCTTAGCCCTGGGCTGTGACAGGCAGCTTTAGGGGGCAGTGCTCATTCTTTGGGTCTGGGGAGGGTTGCGGGGGCAGCTGGAGGGAGGGTGGCAGATCTTCGGAGGATGGGGACCCTGCCGGCTCCCCTCCCCGTCCCCATCAGCACCCTGGAGCCCATGCATCCCAATCTATTAACGAAGCCAACCCCTGCTTTTGGGGAGCTTGTTAGGGTTTTGAAAGCCTCTTTGCATACTTTATTGTATCCCACAGCCATGCAACTGGTGGGGAAGGGTGATTACATCCCATGTTACAGATGAGGAAGTGGGGTCTACCTGGCAACCGGCAGAGCCCACGTTAGAACCCGGGCCTGGGGTGCCAAGCTCATGTGCCGCCCCTACTTCCTATGCTGCCTTTTGTCCTTCCTCTCCTTCCTTTCCTCAGTAAATTTTAAACAATGCTTGTTTAAGCCTTGGAGGTCTTCCTTGTCCAAGACCTGTTCGAGGAGCCATGGGAGACACAGAGATGGAGCGGGCACAGTCCCTGCTTCTAAGGGGTTTGTGGTCCAGTAGAGAGAGTAAGACAGATGAAAGGACCCCGGATAGGCACAAACAGATGTCCATTCCTATGACCCTGTGTAAGAGACATAACTTTCCCCAACTTTTGCTGCTTCTTATTTTGGAAAAAATCAGGAAATAATTCTCATTGTGAGGCTCAGGTGTGAGAATGTCCTAGCCGGAAGCTTGGGAAAGCCATCAATAGCATCTACCTGGGAGAGGCGACCAGCAGCATTGCTAGCGACGTGCAGAAGGCTTAAAAACTGAGCCAAGCTGGACAAGACGTGGCTTCCCCCAACCCCGGTCCTGTCCACGCTGAGGGAAGGAACCTGAACGCAAGGCGAGCGCCCACACACCCTGCCCTGCAGGACGCCTTGCCCTGCCTTTCCTGGGTTGTGCATCTCTGCGCTTCAGCAGAGTTTGGGTCCTCTAGGGAGTCCTTGAAACTAGGGGCTCAGCTTGAAGCCAAGAGGAAGAGAGGTGCCTTTGCTGGAAGAGGGAGATTTTCTCCTACACCTGCAGGGATCAGAGACACTGCACAGGAGGCCCAGTCTAGGATGCCCCATTTTACTCATGTGCATACACAGAAGGACGTCATTTTGTTATAACGTTGACGAGATGCTGTAGGAACTTACCTCTTGTTTCTGCCATTTAGTCTACGGTAGCACTGGTTTTCTTATACATCGTTTAGCTTAAAGTTGTAGAATGTTATCAATGACATTAAGCGAGGACTTATAGTATATTGCTTTCTCTCTAGCCATTACTCTTGAAAGGCCCTGAACATATCTAAAGAAAGAGACTTTTACATTAGTTAAGAACACAGGGCTGAAACACAAGGCAATATAAAAAATAAAAAGTCTCAGTGTGAGAAATCAGAAAACGATCACTTTCCACTGTGAAAGCAGTTCCGTTCTTCAGCATCTAATTCAAATTAAGAATTACATCCATCCATTCACTCTCTCATCCATCCATCCATCCATCCATCCATCCATCCATCCATCCATCCATCCATCCATCTATCCC
>NW_011888945.1:1480324-1482676 GCF_000151845.1 Pteropus vampyrus | reverse complement strand
AGCTTGAAGCCAAGAGGAAGAGAGGTGCCTTTGCTGGAAGAGGAGATTTTCTCCTACACCTGCAGGGATCAGAGACACTGCACAGGAGGCCCAGTCTAGGATGCCCCATTTTACTCATGTGCATACACAGAAGGACGTCATTTTGTTATAACGTTGACGAGATGCTGTAGGAACTTACCTCTCGTTTCTGCCATTTAGTCTACGGTAGCACTGGTTTTCTTATACATCGTTTAGCTTAAAGTTGTAGAACGTTATCAATGACATTAAGCGAGGACTTATAGTATATTGTTTTCTCTCTAGCCATTACGCTTGAAAGGCCCTGAACATATCTAAAGAAAGAGACTTTTACATTAGTTAAGAACACAGGGCCGAAACACAAGGCAATATAAAAAATAAAAAGTCTCAGTGTGAGAAATCAGAAAACGATCACTTTCCACTGTGAAAGCAATTCCGTTCTTCAGCATCTACTTCTTAAAATCTGGTGTGCATTAAAATGGTATGCATCTGTCCATCCGTGCATCCATCCCTCCCTCCATCCCTCCATCCATCCCTCCCTCCATCCATCCATCTATCCCTCCCTCCCTCCCTCCCTCCCTCCCTCCCTCCATCCATCCATCCATCCATTTGGCTGGCCATCACTCATTGCTCTATGCATGTAGTCAGCTATCCATCTAGTCATCCTCATGCCTGCCTTACTTGGAGAAAAGCTCCAATGCCTGGTAGAGGCCTAGAGAGAAATTCTCAGAGCAGAGAAATGGTTAAAATAAATCAAAATAAGATCGGAGTTGGCTGTGGTGCTTATTCTTAATGACACACAGGAAACTATAAACCAGCCATGCTACATAATTGACCACTGAGAATTTTTCACTCTCAGTAAGTTTGAGATGTACCGAATCCAATATTATATCAGTGATTTGATTTGTTAATAATCAAATTGCAAATACCTTTTCATTTGGCTTCGGAAAGCAAACAGCCATTTGGAATAATTTTTATGGGTCTTGGAATGCAATATAAACTTAAAATATTGTGTTTGCAAGTCCTATTGGCATGACCGTATTATAATTTATATTGGCCTATTTTGATGTACAGTGGCATAATGAAACTTTAAAAAATATATTCTGCAAAGCTGTATCTAAGCCTGAGCCGGCAGCACAGATTAATGTGAGAACATCATGGGGATTCTTTGAATATTTTCTTAAGGAGATTTTTAGAGAATGGCCATTTTACTCACCAAAACTTTAACTAAAGCGGGGATTGCAAAATCGTTCAGAGTTTTGCCTCTCGCCCCGCTTTTAGGCCCACCGTCTGATGTTCTTTTTCCCACCCCATCCCCTCCCTCTGAGGGACCCTCACTCCTGCCTGGTTATTTGTGGTTTTCTGAACCTATCACGTGTGCGTGTTTCTGTATTCAGTCTTCCGTTGCCTCTGTCTGTAAAGCTCTTCCTCTCTTCTCTGCTTGGGGAGTATCCCTCAGACATTCTTCAGCTCGTGGATAAAGTGCCATCTCTGCTGACACTCCCCAAAATCATCTCCATTCTCTCACAACAGTGCCGAGGGGCTTTATGAGACACTTGTCACACTGTGTTATTGTTATTTGTTTACACGCACTAGACTCCGAGTTCCTTGACAGCCTGACCGTGATGTGTTCAACTCAAAAGCCACCACGTCAACCACCATGGCCGGTACATAATACATGCTCAGTAGTGTTTGTGCAATGGTGCTGCGGATGGATGGGTGGGTGGGGAGTGGGTAGGTAGATTGAAGGAACAGGTCATCCCGGAGGATGATACTTTCTCTGGCAGTGGAAGCCTTCAAGCACAGGTTCTTGAGGACCTTCAGGACCTAGAGAGTGGTCGGACAAACTCATCTGTAATGCATTGTCTACGACGTTAGGACTGGTACGATGTCACCAGGCACCAGGAATTTCTCAGCTCCGTTACCATCTTACGGGACCACCATCGTATAGGTGGTCCGTCGTTGACTGAAATGTCATTCTGTGGCGCATAACTGTATCTATTCCAGCCACTTATTGAAATCTCTTATTATTCCTAGCCCTTCTTCGGTAGGAAAGCAGATAATTATATCGCCTGCAAGTAATGGAAATGGAAATTTCTTCCTTTCTAATATTTGTTATTTTACTCTCACCTAATTGCTTTGGCTCCTTAGGACATTCAAAGAGAGCAGGTACCCTTTTCTGGCTCCCGGCTTTAATGGGAATGCCTCATGATTCGTCACTGGACATTATCTTTGTGGCGATTTCTGGTAACTATAGTATTAGTTTACTAATTAGGGCATCAGCTAAAATGGTGCAGCAAAGACACTCTAAAACCCAATGACTTAGACCGGACATAG
>NW_011888945.1:1478351-1480274 GCF_000151845.1 Pteropus vampyrus | reverse complement strand
GTCAACCACCATGGCCGGTACATAATACATGCTCAGTAGTGTTTGTGCAATGGTGCTGCGGATGGATGGGTGGGTGGGGAGTGGGTAGGTAGATTGAAGGAACAGGTCTTCCCGGAGGACGATACTTTCTCTGGCAGTGGAAGCCTTCAAGCACAGGTTCTTGAGGACCTTCGGGACCTAGAGAGTGGTCGGACAAACTCATCTGTAATGCATTGTCTACGACGTTAGGACTGGTACGATGTCACCAGGCACCAGGAATTTCTCAGCTCCGTTACCATCTTACGGGACCACCATCGTATAGGTGGTCCGTCGTTGACTGAAATGTCATTCTGTGGCGCATAACTGTATCTATTCCAGCCACTTATTGAAATCTCTTATTATTCCTAGCCCTTCTTCGGTAGGAAAGCAGATAATTATATCGCCTGCAAGTAATGGAAATGGAAATTTCTTCCTTTCTAATATTTGTTATTTTACTCTCACCTAATTGCTTTGGCTCCTTAGGACATCCAAAGAGAGCAGGTACCCTTTTCTGGCTCCCGGCTTTAATGGGAATGCCTCATGATTCGTCACTGGACATTATCTTTGTGGCGATTTCTGGTAACTATAGTATTAGTTTACTAATTAGGGCATCAGCTAAAATGGTGCAGCAAAGACACTCTAAAACCCAATGACTTAGACCGGACATAGGCGTTCACAGTGATAGTCCAGGGTAAGTGGCCCAGGGCTGGTTCTACCGTTCTACACTAGTAGCTTCCAAACTTGCTCAAGTCTCTCCATTTTCCAGCCAACTGAAAGGGGAAAACGGGAGTCTAGAGAACACAGCTTCCTCTTTAGAGCAAAAACCTGGCAATTGTAGGTATCATTTCTGCTCACATCCCATCGGTTTGAACTTAATCACCTGATCACACCCAACTGCAAGGAAAGCTGGGAAATGTAGTCCCTGTCTCAGTGGCCATATTGCCAGAAAAAATTGGGGGTTAGTTACAGTCACAAAAAGGCAGAAGGAAAGAATAGGTAATGCGGACTAGAACAATATTTGCATTTCTGGGGTTCAACTCTACTCAATCAAGTTGCATTATTCCCTTAATAGACCAAATTTTATTTAGGAATTTGCTTCTATATTTACAAACGATATTGACCTATAGTTTTTATGTGTGCACTATACTTGTTTTTAGTATCGGGGCCATGCCTACCTAAAAGAATGAACTAGGAAACTTGCTTTTTCCATGCTCTATTACAGTTGATATGTTATGAAACTATCTAGTTTTTGAAGAGTTGGGAGAATTTGTTCTTAAAGCCATCTGGCATGGTGACTTTTAAGAGAGAGATTTTTGGCTACTGCGGCAGAGGCTGCTAATTGTCCACAAATATCTGTTCTCTCCTTTTTCTAAGAAAAGAGAACGCTCGATTTGTACCTGGGCACAAATGCCTGTAATGAGACAACTTTCCCTAGCTACTCTTGTGGCTAGATGTGGCCACGTTCCAAAGTTCAGATTGTGGAAGATTTCAGGATTCAGGTCATGAAGGCAGGGATGTTTGTGTGCGACTTCTGGCACATGCCTTTAATAGGGTGCGTGCGCCCCTTCTTCCCTCAACGTGCTGCCTCGACGGGGGACCCGGAGGTGAGTCAGCTGGCGATGAGCTGGGATGACAGTTCAGTAAAGCAGAAGGGGCCTGAGTCCTTAGTGCTATGAGGCCGCCACGCCAGCTTCTAGGCAGTTGTGCAAGTGGACAGGTGAATTCTCTTTTGTTTAAGCCACTTTATTGTAGGTTCTCGCTACGACCTCTGACCCCTGCATATAATTAACATAGGCCACATTTTCAATAACTTCTATTTGTAAAAACTCCTCTATCTGTGCTTATGCCTCTTTCTCATTTCTATTATATATTTGTTCCCCCGCCCCCAACAGTTTCTTTCTTGCC
>NW_011888945.1:1472432-1477527 GCF_000151845.1 Pteropus vampyrus | reverse complement strand
GAACCAGGAGCTGGGGGGTGGAGTGGGGGATGAAGGTTCTGGTTAATTCATCCATCTGCCTTACTGAGAGTATCGGTCAGCTCGGGTTACAAACCGGGTGGCTAACACAGCAGGAATGCATTGCCTCCTACTCCGGAGGCGGGAAGTCTGAGGTCAAGGTGTTGGCACCAGGGGCAGTTTGCAGGCGCCTGGCCATGTTGCAGTTTCTGAGATGGGCTTTCAGTGCTGCGCGAAGCCATCTGAGGGACAGCCACTCCAGAGTCACACTGAGGACCCATCCCAGACCACTGGGAACTTGCTTTTGCCCTTTTTCATGAACTGAATTCTGTATGCAAAAAAAAAAAAAAAAGTCATTCTTTGAACAATTTGAGGATTTGTCTAGGGCTTCTAATACTCATTGGTGGGAATCAAGGCGAAGCTCTACCTTGAAATGAAAAGACAAAAAGTTGGGGATGAGGGAGGGGCGTGACTGTGGCTGAAAAACCTGGAAAAGTCCAAAGTCCAAATTCTATAGTTTCTCATGCACACACTTTACTTTTGAGAGTAGTAGACACGAGCACACTGCTATACAGCAAGGGACGAATAAGTAAAATGACGTAAACGAACACAAAAGAGCCATTCACGACAGGTGTCCGTTTCACAGAAACATCTATGCACAAAGGCCCCAGGTGAGAGCACTCATTTCGAATCTGTCACTCGGCGAGAATAACCTATGCGAGGCCGGGATGACTGAAATTTCCCAGTTACAGTTCCAACGAGTGGGGTTTCCCAGGCTTTGCTGAGCGCTGCACTAGATAGTCTCATAAACTCAGCACGACGTGAGCCGGAGATGCCTGAACAAAAGCCACGATGGCTTTGCCAGGTCCCATTTGGAAACACAATATCAATCTTGCCTTATCCATATTATTGATGGGTTGTGGGCATTCTACTGTAATTATGTCAAAAATGAAATATTTCAAAATGGGATTGGCAGGCTGATTACAATAATGCATGTGATTAAACCCAGGGCTTGCTTGTGTAACGAAAGGGAGCATGTCAATGGCAATTAATTGTATTTTCTTTAAAGTTTGCCAAAATTTTTCTCAGTTTTCACTGTGTCGTTAGTTGTAGAATAACCCACCAGGCACCTGGTGGTAGGCATCCTTCACAAGAGCCAGTGGGATTGGAGGCAGGGACGAAAGGATTTTTTAGCTTCTGTCTCAACCCGGTGGACTTTGCCAGCCTCAGGAAAGGACTAGTACCAAGGACAAAGGCTGTTCAAATTCCCTCCATCTCTTTCTCTCTCTGAGTCTCAGTCCTGTCTCGGGCTCTCTTGGGGCCCATCTAGCTCTCTCTTTCATCATCTCTTTTCCCATCTATTCAATTAAAAATCCTTGAAGGAAGACACTTATTAGCTCAGCTTGGGTCACCTGCCCAATTGGCTGCCATCTTGTATTATGCACCCCACACCCACCTCTGATCCATCACATTGGCCACAGATAGGTGAACTTGATGGGTGAGTCCACTCAGATGAGAAGGAGCAGGAAGTCAGAACTGTCTATGTGACCCCAGGAATGGGCTCGGCTGGGGTTTCAGTTCTGTTCTCATTTCAGGTCAATAAACGCTTTCAGAAAACTTCCTAGGCATCAGGCTCTGACCTAGACTCTACTGGGTTTACGGTCCATGGAATTACGACCCTTGCCCACCCATGGAGTTCACAGGGAATTGTGAGGTCACAAGAAGACCTCGCTGATCTTCTCCAGCACCCCTAGCTGCCCTTCTGCTAACAAGAACCCCTGTCTCGGCCACCCCTGCCCTTTGGAGTTTTATCTTTAGATAGGAGACCAAGAGCCAAGTGTCAGAATCCTCCAGGTGAAACGTAACGGTGGCACTTATCAAACGGGGGCACTTGTATCTCGCAGCCCTGGCGGTCATCCAAATCTTAGATGTCACTTCTCCTCAGAAGCTTTCCCTGATTCCTTGGGCTGGGTTAGGATCTTCCTCTCCACACCTTTGGGCTGCCTTTATTTTTAACTCAGCACGTGCTTTGCAATGAGTTTGTCTCTCAAGAAGGCCCCTGAGTACCAGGAAGGACTGTGTCTCGTTCATCTCTGCCTAGAGGCCCGAGGACATAGAAGAGGTTCAAGGAAAGCATATTTGTTAAACGAACGATTCCCCGTAGTAGTTTCCTAGGGCTGCTGTAATAGACTACCGCAAACTGGGTGATGCACAACGGAAATTTATTGCCTCACGGTTCCAAAGCCTAGAAGTCGCAAACCAAGGTGTCAGTAGGGCCATCCCCTTCTGAAGACTCCGGGGAAGGATCTGTTCCAGATATCTCGCCCAGCTTCTAGTAGTTCCTTGGCTTGTGGCAGTTTATCTCCACTCCGCACATCGCATTCTCCCTGTGTGTCTGTGTCCAAAATTCCCCTTTATATGAGGACATCAGTTATATTGGATTAGAGCCCACCTGACTCCAGTCTGACCTCATTCTAAGAAATTCTGTCTACGATGACCCTATATCCAAATAAGGCCACCTTTCTGGGTACTGAGAGTTAGGGCTTTAACATATAAATTTGGGGGACACACAATTCAACCCATGACAACCCTTTAGGCTGGTCTCAAGGCTCCTTCCAGACTTAACAGAGTTTAGGATCCCTCCTTGAGGCCCCACAATGCCTTGCAACAGGTAAATAGCGGTCATGTTACAGAGACTCTGAGGTTTAGAACTGGGATCTGAGCGCAGGTCCCAGAGCAGGGCCGGGGCCTCTCCTGGAGTGGCCTGGGCGGCATGAGCACGCTAGGGCCTCCAGGCCTGTCATCCTCCTTCCAGCAGAGTGGCCTCCCCTCCCCAAGGCCTCTCTCAGCCCCACGCTTCCAGTACAGAGGCAAAGATGAGGCTAAGCTTCATGTTCCGCTCTCTAGGTAGACTTTGAGTCTTGGGAGGAGACGAATGATTTGAAATTCCCCTAAATGCCTTCCTCGAAGGGAAGTTTTTGCTGGCTTTGCAGTGCAGTCTTGGATTTGACCCAGGAACATAAGAAGTCTCTGCAGAGAAGATCTTTTTATGGGAACAAAACACCAACTGACATGGTGTTATTGCTTGTCTCCCGGAATTGCATTAAATTCTCATTAATTAATGAAACTCACCTACTAGTGATGTTCTTCTTATTTATTCCATTTTTTTTCTTTTTTTTTTCTCAAATGGGCTACTTCCCCTATGCCTTCAGAACTGTGGCTATGAAGCGACACATGCTAGGGCAGAAGACAGGGTGAGAATGAACTATAAAATAGGAGTTGTGCCTGAGAAGTGTGTGTGGGTGTGTGTGCGTGCGTGTGTGTGTGTACCTGTACTATTTCCCATTTTTTCACGGGATTTTTTTTTTTTTACTAAATGTGGTGCTTTGAGTTTGTCCGGTGTTCTGTTGATTTCTTGTTGAATACTAAACCACCCCAACAGTTAGCGACATAAGACAATAGCCATTTCATTATATGCACAATTTTGAGGTTAAGAACGGGAGTAGGGGCATGAGCAGCAATGGCTTGGACTCAGCTCAGATGTCTTGAGCTGGAGCTGTCTGAACAGCTCAATCAGGGCTGCTGGCTGGCTGTGTTTCCTGATTCTTCTTCACATTGTGTTCGCAAGGGCTGTATCGTCCAAGATGGCATTTGTATTCACATGTCTGATGACCGGGCTGAGACGTCTAGAGCCGCTGGGGCTGGATGGGCATCTCGCTTTCAACACACATGTCTCCACATAGCCTAGCTTGGTGATTCGAAGGGAATTGGACCACTGGCCCCCTTTAGAGTGAGTATTCAAGGCTAGGTGGGAACTCCAAGGATGCTTATTACCTAGATTTGGAATTCACACAGTGTCCCTTCTCCCACATTCTATTAGCCAAATAATTCACTAAGGCCAGTCTTGATTCAGAGGGAGGGAAATGAACTTCACCTCTCGATCAGAAGGTCGACAGGGTTTGCGGCCGTCTTTAACCCTTAAAGCTCATCCTGCCTGTCAGCCATTATCCTGTGTTCCAGGTGGTCACTCCATGGCCTTCTCCATGGGCCCATTCGTAATCACAAATCTAACCACGTCACCCCTCCCCACCACCCCTACTCCCAAACACAGGCTCTTCAATTACCACTGAAGGGTCTCTAAGCTACTTGGTGTGCTCGGCTCAGTAAATCCCTCATGGTCTGCCCTCCACTCACCTTTCTCCTCCTCTCCCCTTCTCCTCTATTGTCCATCCTCATTCAGTTACTTGTCATTCCAAAAGTCCCTGTGTCTTCTCTCTGGGCCTTTGTATGTGCTGCCTTTGCCACATTCCTTCCTCCTCTGACTATCTCCTCCGACAGCAACTCAAGGCTATTCTGACGTCCGCCCTGTTCCGCCCCAGCCTACAAAGTGCACACTCATCTTGTGGACCTTGGCACTCTGCCTGGTAATTGTCTGTTCACGTATCTACCTTCCCTTTTAGACGATGAGTCCTTCGCATCCAGGAACCATATTTTTGAGGGTGTTCTTTCTGTCTAGGGGAGGACATGGGAGATGCAGTGCATTTTGTGAAGGGGAAATGAATGCATGAATGAATGCATGAATGAATGCTCTGAGAAAAGGCGGGCCGTGCGGCCTGAGGAAAGGCTTCACATCGGAATACCCGAATGGAAGCCTATGAAGTATCGGCAGGAATCTCAGAGCTAAGAAATAGCTGGAAAATTCCATCTCAGCATCTGGAATCTTGGAACCCCACCCCCCAGTGTGCTCTGCCTTCCATTAAGGCCATGGAATGCTGACAGATGCTGCTTGGGAGAAAGCTGTTTTGTGGCGGAATGTATCTGAGATGCCCGAGATTAAACGAAGTTGATTTCCTGCTTTGACTCTAGGCGTTAACTGTGCCGATGGGCTCTGGAAAACTCCTCGCGGGAAGAACAGGATATCACGTTTCTTAAACTTAGTCCCTCTGGAACTCTGGTGGGGTCACTGGCCCACGACGCCCTCCTTGGAAGTGTTCTGTGAGTCCAGCTTCTCCCTGCTGCTCTGCCCTTGCTGGCTAGGCAGGCAGTGGACCAAACGTCCCTGGTTCCCCGCTATTGGCAAAGGATGGGTCACTGACCA
>NW_011888945.1:1452808-1470942 GCF_000151845.1 Pteropus vampyrus | reverse complement strand
GCCCTCCCTTCGCTCCAGGTTCATACTCTCATTGCTTGGCAAGGCCAACAGAAGGAGAACTTCTTTTTCTCAATATTTTCAACAAAAGCCCTTGGATTAAATCTCATTGGCTCAGATTGGATCACATGTCTACCCCTGAACCAATCACCATTGTCAGGGTGCAACGGACACACTGGTTGGTCAGGCCTGGGTCACATGCCCACTCCAGAGCAGAAGTGGAAGTGAGGTCAGAGTGAAAGTTACAGTGGATGGTTCTCATTGGAATAGTGGGAGCTGCTGAGAGAGGAAGAGGGAAGGGATGCAATGAAGGAAACGACAGATATCCATTTGGGGTTTGATCTAACTCTAGTTGGCCCAGAGGCTTGCCCAAGCTATGGAAGCTTATGAATAATAAACGCGTATTGCTAGAGGCACTTTTGAGATTATCAAGTCCAAGTTAAGGAGACTGGGTCCAAAAGAGAGCAGCTACGTGCTCAAGGTCACTTGAGTCTTTAGGAGCAGGCCTACTGCTGAGACTCAGGTCTCTTACCCTCAGTCCATGTGCTTTAACTTTCCTCTTTTGAACTATGCAGCTAGAGAGGCCTCCTCGGAAGGTTCGACCCAAGAAAGCCTTTCCGCAGAGTCCGGCGAGGGCTTTGCTATTTCAACTTGCTTCTGCTGACAGCAACTCTTTCACACAGCCAGCTTGGGATATTCCAAGTTGGCTGATGCCCTCCAAGTTTCCTTATGCAGATTTTCGATTATGCGCTATTGATTTGCTGTGTACTCTCGGTGAAGTCACTTAGCACCTCTGGGCATCAGTCTCTCGATTCATGAACCTACCCTTGTATCAGGTCTCTTCCTTATTTCCTCCCAGCCCACATGACCCCGGGGGATCTCTTGTGTTCTAGAAGAAGCCGATCTAATACACTCTTCTATAATCTGGGTTCCCATGAAGGCTTGGGCAGCCTGTCTCGAGAAGTGTTTGCATTTTAACAAATGAGTTTAAAGAATACGGTGGCTTTCTAACAATGGCGTGTTTCTGGCAGGGTGCACGGTCATATCCCTGGCTTTGGGGAAGACACACCTGGGTTCGGGCCCTTGACTCCTTTGGCAGATGTACAACCCTTTCGGTCCTCTGTGTCCTTCTCTGAAGAGTGGGAACCTTGCGGAGTGGTTGTGCTTGGGCCAGAGCAGCCTCCAGTTTGGGGAGGACACGCAGCAGGAGACATGCCCAGCAACACCCGGGGTCGGTGGGAAATTGTCAGCACAGCCTCCTCTCTCAATTCCATTAAAGGGAATTATGACAGCAACATCGGCCATGACTGCTGTAGTGAGTTGAATTGTGCCTTCAAAAAGATATGTCCACATCTTAACCCCCCTACCTGTGACTGTCTTTTTTTGGAAATAGGGTCTCTTTGCAGATGTTAAAGATCTCGAGATGAGATCATTCTGGACTTAGGGTAGACCTGAAATCCGATAACTGGTGTCCTAAGAAGAGGAACGAGAGAGATTTGCTGCACACAGGAAGAAGGCCACGCGGAGGTGAAGGCAGAGATTGGATCAATGCTGCCACATGTCCTGGACCCCAGGAGCTGGAGGAGGCAAGAAGGATTCTCTCCTGGAGCCTATGGAGGGATCAAGGCCCTACTGACACTTGAATTTTAAACTCTGGCCTCCAGAGCTGTAGTAATTCGTTGTGGCAGCCACGGGAAGCAAACACAGCTGCCAACTTAAGTTTCTGATGAAACAGAAACTTTATAAGTTTCGTAACGTTGACTCAAACTGCCTTTCTGAGCACAAAAAAAAAGTCTTATCTCTGTCTTCCTCTCTCCCTCTTTCTCCTCCTCTCCATTCACTCCCAGCATGAATTCTATCTTTATGTTCAGTCTGATTACCCATGGAAAATTTCCCTACTGAGCTGATTAATCAAAATACCGAGTCATTCCTATTACACTTAGAAATTCCTTAAAAATAGTCGGTGACAGATACATACAAATAAATGCAGCCACGAGCCAGAGTGATTATAGATGATTTAATTCACACTAGGATCATAAGGTGGGGGGTGAAATTATATGGCAAGAATGCATTTTTAATCATATGTCTTTACTAATAAAAATACATTAATACATTACACACACATAGGCTTTGTTGAGTCAGCCATCTCGAACTATTCATTTATTAATTCAACAAATATTTATCGGCCTGTGCGCCAGGCACTGTGCAAGCCCTCTGCTTATATAGATCTCCAGTCACGTGCAGGAGACAAACAGCTGAACTGGCAATGATGTTGGGTGTTGACTTTGGTGACAAGTGCTTTAAAGGAAGGATCCAAGTGCTGAGAGCCAGGCGGTTCGAGTCAGGGGCTGAGGGCCTGGGCTCTGGCGCAGAACCACTGGGCTTGGATCTCAGCCCTGCCACGCATTAGCTGTGTGCCTAAGGCCAGCTACGGACATCCTTGGGCCTCCTTCCGTTTCTTAGTTCCCTCGTGTTTGGACATAGCCTTTCCTCTTGAGTCTTGGTCTTTTTTCGGTTTCAGTGGACAGCCTGAAAGGTTGATCAAGCTCCTCTAAGTTGGCAAGACTCAAACTCCAGCACCGTCTCCCCCGCGATGGGCAGCAGCCAAGATCTCTGCCTGCTCTTTCGGCCTTCCGGTTGTTTCTCTCTTGGGCTGTTTAGAGTCTTGCTCCTGCAGGAGCAATTCGGTAACCAGCCGAGCAGTCCGGGGGCGTTTACGTGGAGGTGTTAGGGCTGCCCCCGTGGCTCCCTCCATTCTGCCATCCCCGCCCTCCTCCATTTCCCATTTGCTTGGGCCTTTCACGCTCCATCCTCTGGCTCCTCGGGCTCACAGGATTGTGGCTTTCTTCTTGAGTTCTAGCCACCCTGTGGCATGTGGACTGGGGAGTGTCCTTAGTGGCAAAGTCAGATAAATGTGGATCTCCCGCAGAGTGGCTCCTTCTTTCGAGGGCGAATCCCCTTTCGTTTCTGCCCTTGGCTGCTGTCTGGTGGGAGGTTAGTATGATATAAGCGACTCCCAAGCCCTCTGATTCTGTTTATTAATCTACACTCCCTCCTTCGGGTAGTCCATCCAAACTCACGGATGTCCCATGCTCATTTCTAACAAGCCAGCTCTTTGCTGCTGATTCCCACGTTTTAATCTCCGCCCTCTGAGATCTGCGTGTATCTGATCATAGAGAAAAGGGCCTGGAAGACTCAGAAGCTGGAGTCCAAGAGCCAGATGAAGACCCTGCAGAAGAGCTCTGAGAAAAAGAAAAGGAGATGAGGGCGGAGGAATGTTACAGAGGCCGAGAAGAAAAGCACTTTGAGGGGAAGAGAACGGGCCTCGGGGCTGAGGGGGCCGGTGAGGTAAGAACCGAACCGTGCTCACCGAAATCAGGAGTGGTCACTGGTGACCAGAGCAGGAGTGCTTTTGGTGGCGTGAAGGGAGCAGATGGCACGTCGGAGAGGTCAGAGAGAGAGGGTCAAGAGAAGACGAAGAAGCAGAGACACAGACAGAGACGTGTCGAGAGAGACTGTGGCTACGGCAGGTGCTGGTCAGGAAGGGTCATGGGATGCAGAGAGCTTTTTACAGTTTCTCAAAAGCGCCCAGCCGCTTTCATACTCCAAGCCTTCGCACCTGCCTTCCCCCTGCCAGGAACGCCCTTCCCGTCCCTGTCTGCTTGACGCCCACTGCAGGGCCGAGGGGCTCCCCTCCCCCCCAGCCCGCCCCCCGCTAGGTTAGGCACCCCTCCTCTATTTTTCTTTTTTCTCATTTCCTCATCTCCTCCTACTTCCCTCTGTCACAGCTACTGGGGTTTACGAACCCTAGTAACTCATACTCCATCTCCTTCTCTCTGAGTTTTGAAATAAATTGAACTATTAGACATAGAATCAAACAGATGAATGTCTGAATGTCAGCTTTATAATCAATAAAGCTGGATCGGAGACCGTGGCCTGACCTGTAGCCTAATGAGCTTCCTTAGACTTTGGCCCCAGCTGGAAACTTGGCTCCCCTGAGCCAAGCTAGATGCAACAGGAGTCTGCCCCATACCTGTGAGCCTCCAGATCTGAGTCAAGAAGGCAGGACTGGTTCTGACCCAAGTTTTCTAATCCCTTGGAAGCAGGAGCAGGCAGCAAGAGAGAGAGAGAGAGAGAGAGAGAGAGAGAGAGAGAGAGAGAGAGAGAGAGAAGGGCACTAACTAGGTCCCAAGTTGAGTTCCATCTCCCAATCTTCTCGATCTGACAAGTCACTTCTTATTTGGGAAGAGTGAGTGGGAGAAGGGCTGAAATTCCTTTCTAATAATGTTCTCCTGGGGTGTGAATGGAATTTTCCAATGGGAGCTTGAGGAGAGAGACGGCAATCCCCTCCCATCATGTAATCAACCCCATCCTGCATCTGTCACTCTGTGTCCATCAGCCCCAGTACAGCGTGTCCTCTGAGAGAGAGCGATCTTGTCTCGTTCATCCCCATCCTGAGAACCAAGCACAGTGGCTGGGGCTCAGTAAACCTCTGTTCAACAGTAAACGAATAAACTTGGAAGTTAAACTACTGGTTCAATGTGCCCTGAATCCTCTTAAAGCTGCTTGACAGATGTTAAGACACCTGAGGCCTTATCTTTGTGTTAAGCCCAATGACAGGGGAAAGAACGATCAAGTTCACAAACTAGCCTTTGGTTTACGTTTTAATTCCCAAAGATGAATGTTACTTCAGTTAAATCAGGCTTCATGCCTCTATCGCAGGTGTTAGCTTATGAAAATATTGGCTGAACTCAGCTCCCTGGTGTGAAATGCAAGTCCTGAGAAATTCAAACATACTGGTGAATTGCAATCTGGGTTTCTTTTATTAATGGTCACTAATCATCTGCCATCAAGCCACACCTGTTAGAGGCAAAACACTTGGCTTGTTTGCTTGAATTGAGTATAATTTACCAACTTGCTGATTATTCATTCTCTCTCAAGGTGTTAGCCAGAGACGTCTATCCAGAAAAAGAGAGAGAGAGAGAGAGAGAGAGAGAAAAAAAAAGTCGACTTAGAGTTTTAGCAGGTAGTGTGGAGCTGTCATGGCTTCGGAACCAGACAGTCCCAGCTATGAAGCCCATATTTTCATGTCACTAACTAGCCACAACCACAGTTAAAGCTCCTGATTCTTATCTGTGAGGTAATGACAACCATGCCTGCCTTTCGGGGTTGTTAACGAGGATGAAATGAGTCAGCATCCTCCCAAGGCCCCCATCACATTTTCAGAAGTGCAACACATTTTCATTCCTGTCCCCTTTGCTATTTTCTAGGAATTCCGTCCATCTAATGAACATTTAAAGCGCAGCTGCACCAACATCTCTCCCTCAGCTCACATTTTTGGCCTCATCGGAGTTGCCCTCCGAACTGAGTGACAGAAGAAGCAACATCCCTGGCCCGGTGCACAGCCAGTTTCCTGCAAAATGTTGGCGTGTGATAGAGACGGGTGTAGATGGAGCACTAAGCCCTCAGGAGCGGCGGGAGGAGCAGACTCTGGGGTGTGGGGATTGGCTGACATGAGAGCCACGCGGCTCAGTGGTCTAAGTTGTCGTCGCCATGTGTATGCGATTGCTGGGGCCGCCGTAACGAAACGCCACTGACTGGGGGGCTTAAAGAGCAGACATTCATTTTCTCTTCAAGTCCGAGATCAAGGTGTTGGCAAGCTTGGTTTCTTCTGAGGTCTCTCTCCTTGGCTTGTAGATGACCATCTTCTCCCTGCATCGTCACGTGGTCTTTCCTCTGTGTGTGTCTGTGTCCTACTTTCTTCTTTATATGAGGACACTAGTCAGATTGGCCGAAGGCCCACTCTAACAGCCTCATTTTAACTTAGTCTCCTCCGTAATGACCTTACCTGCAATACAGTCACATTCTGAGGTGCTGGGACTTCAATATATGAACTTTGGACTTTTGGGGAGATCCCATGAGCCCACAGCACCATGGAAGCAGAGCAAGCAGCCCCGAGCATGGGAGAAAAGATTGGACCCCATACTCTGAGATACATCAAGTATGTCCCATATGGGGTTCTACCACCACCACTACCTGGGATAAGTCTTGGGGTGGGGAAGGGGTGAGATACACACAGACTCCTCTCAGCAACACCTCGACACCTTCGTCTGTTTCCTCCGTTGTCCTTCTGCCCCTTCCCCACTCTCAGTCGTGGACTAGACAGTGGTCTGCTGATAATTCTGCTATGCTCTGGCCTTTCCTCCAAGACCTTGACTGCTGATGCTCAAAAGTCCAGGCTTTTGAAACTCATACATCTTCTCTGAATTGTATTGCTTCTGCCCTGAGTTTCAAAAGTGCATTTTAAAATTCAAAAGCTGAGAATTGGCATCTTTGTTCTCTGGTTCCTGTGCTTGTGGCATCCTCTCCTGTGAAGGATGGAGCTGGAGTGTCCTTGTTGCCAGAACTGGGGAGAATCACGGGGTTCAGAGAAATGGATGGGAGGAAGGAGAGGGGTGTGGAACAATTTATTAACAAAATATCTCTCCCTTCACTCTGTCTTCTCAAAGAACTCTGCCTGACTACCCTCGAGCTTGACACTTATCTCAATAATAAGATTGCAGACTTCCAAAGATAAAGGGCCATGTGCCATTTTTCACTGTTTAATCCCACGTTCCTTCTGACATAAAGGCAGTGTAAAATTTTTGACATAGTACAGCTGAGTTCAAATCCTGGTTCCGCCACTTATTAGCTTATGACTTTGGGCTAGTGGTCTAAGTTCTCCAAGACTCAATTTCCTTACCTATAAAATAGGCTAATGATTATTCCTGCCTCATAGAATTGCTGGGAAAACCAAATGAGACGCTAGATATAATGTACTTAGGACCATGCCTAGCTCATGGTAACTGCTAAAATATGTCAATTATTATTACTTAAAAATATTTTCCTATAGATTCATTGACGGGCTATGGGTTTAGTTAAAGTTTGAAGGTGGCGTTGGCGATGGCAATAATGTACGGGGGGAAAAGAAAATGCATTTTTCATGCAGTGACTATATTTGGCAACAAGTCTCTCCAATTCTCTCGTGATAAAAGGATTTTGTTTTGCTCAGAGCCTCTTTGAGTCTCATAATAATGCTTATATATAGTGCCTTTTGTCCCAGAATCTTGGAGCAGCCCTGAAATCAAAACATAACAAGAGTTGGATAGTTGCAAAAATAAAAGCAACAATTTGCTTTTGTTTTCAGAAAAGTTCTCTTTCCTTTCCTTGTTTGTAACTTGGCAGCTGGATGTGAACATGTATGTATATTTGACCTGAATCTATGGCTAACCACTGACAATAAATGGTGACAGCTGCTTGAAGCTTGGCTCCTGGATATGGAGCGACATGAGAGGTGGACCCCGTGATGTTCAGAAGGAAGAAAATAAGAGAGGGATGAACAGACGGAGGAGGAAACAACCTTTCCTGAACACCTGCCAAAGGCAAGACATTTTCACACGCTATCCCATTTAATCCCAGCAACTCCCAGCGTGTACGGATGAGGAGGAAGGCTCGGCGAGATGAATAACTTCGACAACATCACACGGCGGTTGAGCAGCAGAGGGAGGTTCCAGACTAAGGCATGTCGCGTTCACAAAACTCGTGCTCCTCTCACGTTGCCACGCTGCTTCTCTTTGTCTAGGGATGCTTATCTTACTTTCAAGACGTGTGAAGTGGGAGAAAGGAGGAAAGGTTCATGCCCGTGGGAGTTTGGGAGTGTCGGATCCATTGTGCCACGTGGGAAGTAGAATGAGCAGGAGAGGCGACCTAGAGAGAAGGTCTAATGAAGCAAGCTCCAGGTGTCCTAGGGTTTAATCGAATCTGAGACTCCATCAACTGTAGGATGTCCCATGATTTTATGTTATTAATAGAGAAAAAATAAAATCACAGCTAATTGCAATTGGTATCGATTGCAAGACATATCTGAATTTCAGGGACATTCAAATGTGAAAAGCTTGCTTGTTAGAATCAATGAGAGATGTCATGTATCAGGGCCAGCTCCTCTTCTGTATTAGTTTAACAAAAGACACAATAACCATTGTAGGTCTCTTAAGCACAAAGGGATTTAATACAGAGTTAAGGCGCTCATTGCTAGAAGGCTGGGCTAGCAGGTGCTAGCTGGGGCACTGCAGAGTTGCCTTGCTACGGAAGCCACTAGCTCTGCCACAGTCGAAAGAGGAAGAAGGTGGAGGCCGCTGCTGGGACTAGAGAGTTTAGGTTGGGAACTGGGAGACTTTGTGTCAACTGTACAGTTGGAGGGAACACAGTGCACCACCCTCCCTCCTGACACCGACTGCAAGTTTGGGAGGGGAGGTTCCTCGGTTTTGAAAATTCATGAGAAGGACGCATGGAATTCACTGAAAGCTGTTATATTTATCAGTATGGTTTAAGGTGGGGAGGGAATACAGGTTTAAACCGGCCAAGAGCAGAAGCAGAGGCCAGAAGAGTTCCGAATGCAGATCATCAGTTGTCCTGTCCCCATGGAGTTATGACAGAATTACTTTCTCAGTATCAACGTGTAACAATATGCTTGGAGCATTGCCAGCCAGGCACCTAAGCCTCTGTGTCTAGAGTTTTTACTGGGGCTCTATCACAAGTGTACGATTGACTATCAACTGGCTGATCTCAGTCTCTAGTCCCTCCAGAGGTGGACCAATACGGCGTGACCCAAAGCACCCACCACAAATTGCATCGTCGGTCCTTCTGATGTAATCGGCCCCCAGCCTAAATCATGTTTATGACTTCGGGCTCCCAGGCAAACAAAGACACTCCTGTTAGGTGTGACATTCCAAGGTCTTAGAGATCACCTCCCAGAAGCTGAGGACAAAGGCCAGAGCACTTTGGGGACAAAGTTAAATTTTTTTAGTACAAAAACTCCCAACTGTACCTGCCACCCAGGGATCAGGAAGCCGCTACTGCCACCAACACAATTAATTGCATTCTAACACTGCTGCAGAAAAATCCCAAGACTCTAGGACTGTGTTGACACCTCACTTCTGCCCTCCAAATCTTCCTTGGGGAATCTAACTGAGGGAACCTAATTTGTATCCAGATCTCTAAGCGCTAAGATGTCTGGGAAATGCAGGTCTTAGGCCTCTGTAGTAGGAAAAGACAGTAGAAGCGGGTAGGAAGGTGTGCTAAGTGTCAGGGGACCGTAACTGTCACTTCTCCTGACAAGTGAGCAGAAAGCAAGCTATGCATAGATATCGCATGTCATCCTGAGTTGGGAGAGTTTCACCTGCACACTGGTAGACAATTCGGTCATTCTGGGAGGTGCAAGAATTTTCCTGTGCTATTAATCTCTCAAAACTTGGGGGAAGACCAATAACTACGGCATCTTGAAAAGCAGCTCAGGAGATTAAACCCATGAAGTGATGAGCGGTTGGTGCACTATGTGGAGAGTGGTTTATGCTCGGTCTTCTGCGTCAGTGGAACCCTTGGCTTATGGTCCTACTGAATCACTTACTAGCTGTGTGACCATCAGCCAGATACTTAGCTTGTCTGAGTTTCTGTTTTCTTATCTCTGCCTCAGAGGAGGGGATAATATCAAACTTCAACTGTTACTGTGAAGATTTCTTGAAATGTCGTTTGCGAATTATTAACACGATTCCTAGAAAACGCTTAAAACTTAACAAATGGAGGCCGTCATTATATCATTGTCATTCTCATTATGAATGTAATCATTATCAGGATGAAGAAAAAGAGAAGGAGGGGACATTTCCCTAAGACTTTAAAACCCCACACATCCACTTCTGACTGCAGAATAATCTATACTCATCAATTATTGCATCATTAAACCCCAAAGAACCTAATCACTACTGCAATGGGAGCCGCTAATTAGTCCAGCAGAGGAAGCAGGTCGGCGTTACCTGTCTGTGAAGCCGGGCAGAACACCTCGCTCTTCTTCCCACATCGTCACTGCACTGACTGTGCCACCAGTTAGCGCTTATCTCATTACCTTTGCCGACATCAGCAGTTGCGATTGATATCAGGATGGATACGGTGTCAGACAGCTCTGTTCGTCTCTGGCAGTGTGACCATGAGCAAATCGGTTCACTCCTCTGGGGCTTTGTCTCCTCGTCTGGGCACTGGGGAATCATACTACCCACCTCTCAGGGTTACATGAGATGGTTTTCTCAGCCAGTAATAAATGCTCACCAAAATAAGCGCTACTAGAATCCGTGGACGTGTCGGCCTCTTCCATGGGATTGTAAATCTGTTAGGACACTGTGACTGGTGCCTGGTAGACACTTAAACATCCTTTTTTAAAATGGAACTAAGGGCTGCGGGCACCTGGGATGAGATGAGGCAGCAAAAGGGGATGGAGAAGAAACCAGGGCAGAGTCCTCAGAAGGCCCCTGAGCACATTCTGTGCCCCATCCCTCTCCCCTCTCCCACCTCCCAGGAGGTAATTTTTCCCTGGGTCGCTGTTACCTTGCTTCAATGGAGTAATGACAGCCTAGCAGCTTTGTTTCAGGTAGATCAAAGTTCTTATATATTACCTTGTTCACCTGCCATCAACCTGGAGGCAGAGAACTGGTTGGGCTAGGATGAGTGTTCCCATTCTACAGATGAAAGGAACAAGGACAAGGACTCGTGAACTGATGTGTGGGTAGAGCCAGCGTCTGCTGGGCAGCCTGTCAGGGCAGTGTTGCTTGCTAGTGACTATCACGTTCATTTGAACTTCACAGACAGAGTTTCCACCATGATCTAGCCTATACCAACCTCCTCACTCTTTCCTGAACTGCCCTGTACTATGGCGACCTTTCTGTGCCTTTGTGCTAGGGTTAACAGGGTTGGGGCAGCTCCTGGAAATAAATAAGGGCACTCCAGGGCTTATCTGGCAAATCCATACAGATCTCATGTATATAGATTTTTGGCTAGTCTGCCCTTGCTAGGCAGATAGAAATTTGTATTCACTGGGTTGAACCCACTCATGGGTCATCCTGCTTTATCCACAATGATCTGTTATCCAGGAATCCCGTTTCTTGACTATGACAGCATTTACAAATCTCTATCACAGCATCAAAATTATTTCCTTCTAAGACGTTTCCTCATGTACTGAGATTGTGTATACAAGACTCAGGGGACCTGGACTCTTTAAATCTGAGATTTTTTTTCTTCTTTAAGAATTGAGATAATATATGTGAAAAAGCACAGAGCTTAACACATAGTAGGGCCACCTTAAACATTAGGTGAACCAGAACCCGAGTCCCAGAGATTAGCCCAATCCCTGGCTCACAGTAGGTGCTCAGTAAACATTTGTTTGGACTGTAGAGACATTTTTGAGTATATGGCAGGACTATATTTCTGAACCTGTCCTCCTTAGTTCAGTTCTTAAGTTCCAAAGCCCAGCCACGGAAAGTCCTCACTGGTCAACCTTCTGCACAACCCTGACCTTGATACCAAGCATAACTCATAAACATTTATGGGGGGCCTTCTCTTATGTTCCAGAGTTGTATCCCCACCTACGGCATTTCAGACAAACTGTCTCTGTGATGGCAGCTTGGATTTGTATCCTGCCATAGTCTGCACTGGTGGGACATTTCAGCACGTGTGGGTGGTATTGGAGGTGTTGGCAAGTGCCTTGGAACATAGCTGCATTTAAGTAGTGTTTCGAAGTAAGCCACCCGACTGAGGGTGAGGGAGCCATGAGCTCCAGAATAAACACATTCCATTCTCATCTTGGAATACTCCATGAACTGTTGCGTGTTTCACTGTGCTTTAAGGCCAGCCGATTGTCAACCCAGCGTGGAAGCAGGAAGAGTTCTTCTGCACGTGGATGGTGAGGTTAGGGGAACATGGTCACGGTGTGACAGATAAGTTCTGTTCCAAGTTTTCTTAGCATGTGTGTGTGGGTGCGCATGTGTGTGCATGTGCGTGTGTGTGTAGAATATTTTTCTCTCTATGGATTCTGGCCACAGAGTCTTGCTGGGGAATTCCACACTCATAAGATGTGTGAATCTTAAGAACTCTTTGCCAACAAATGTTCATCGAGTGCTCACCTTGTGCATAGGTTTCCATCAGGGTCTCAACAAGAAGCAGATGACACATTTGAAACAGGATAATTTGAGGAGGGTTTATTTACAGTGAGACTACTAGCAAAGGTGTGGGGGTGGAAACCACAGTAACGAAGCAGGAACTTGTGGTTCAGCAGTAGCCTGTGGTGTTTTCATCTGCGGATCTGAGGCGTGAAGAAAGGAAGCTGTCACCGCAAGTTGGAGGGCAGAACCAGGGAATAGTGTCCTTCAGCTAAGGGACCCAACCAACTGGAGGTGACTTTGCTAACAAGGATCCAGGGGGAATCCCTACCCTCAGCAACCTTTGTCTTTCCTTCTAGTCCTTAGTGGGGTTCTCCACTGGTCAAATCCAACAGAAGCCGGGGGGCACAGGAATCTTGAAGGGGTTTGTAGAGCTCAGCCTCCTGGGGTGGCAGGCAGGCTGGATGTGGAGCAGGTGAGGGGACCTGGAGGGGCAAATGTAGGTCATCATGCACAGTAGTGCACTGTCCAGTGGACAGAGCGATTCCAGGTTTTGTGGGGACTATAGCTCCCACAGCTTTGGAGGTTTTGAGAAAATCATACAGAAATATCTGACATGGCAAATAACCTCCCACCCTCAAATGATCTAAACACTTTGTTATGGCCCTTCCCAGGGCTGTAGAAGGGACCTGTGCAAGTGAGGCTCTGAAGCTTTTGTTCCCTAAGCTTCATTGTAAATCCCCCTCTGCCTGTAGTTTTGGTGATTTAGATGTAGGACAGTGTCCCAGTCCACAATAAGCTTATACTCTCATGGGAGATGGAGGTTAGACAACTGACTGTAAGTACAAAGCAAATTGGCATAAGAAAATTATGGGTGAAGGACTAGAGGTTAGGTAGACGTTGAAGTAGGTTTTGAAAGGTAGAATTTAGACACACGTCGATGGGTGGGCAGAATAATATTAATATTATCTGCTATTTATTGAGTACCTAGTATGTACAAAGTACTGTCTACATATTATCTCATTTAATCCTGATGGAAACAGGAAACTGAGACTCATAGGGGTTAACTTAACAAAGCTACAAAGTGGAAGAGCTAACATTCTGCTTCCAGAACAAGGCCACAGTGTACTGGATCAAGCTGTGTGGGACAAGCATTCCAGAGTGGCAGACCAGAAGGTGGAAAACACCCAAGTTCAAGTAGGCAGACGAGAGACGCAGCCAGTGGGAACACAGGACTTCTTTTAGATCCTACCCGTTGCTAACACAGTTATTTAATAAATCAAGCAACCGTGAAGCCTAGTGATAACTACTATGGTTCGAATAGCCCTGAAGGGCACAGCCTCTGAGCAGCAGGGCTGAGTCAGAGGCCGTGAACCTCATTCCCTGGCAGCCCAGGCGGCAGAGCGACTGGGACCCTCTGGTTCGGCCTGGGAAAGACTTCACTTCCCAGCATGCAGTGGGGGCGCCGGCCCGCGGCTCCCGGCATTCCAGGGGGCGGCCCGCTCGCCCCGCCTCTCTCGCTCGCCCCCGGGCCAATGGGAAGGCCTCATACTGCAGAGTGTGACGGGCCGGCACTGCCGCGGAGTTGCGAGTTGACGAAGGCGGCGGGAAGTTCGTACTGGGCAGCAGGAGACGGGTCTGCGGCTCGGGGTAGGGGGATGCAGGCGGCGCGGGCCGGGGGCGCGGGCGCCGAGCTGGTGCCATGCAGGGGGCGGCCCGGGGCTGGGACGACCGGGCGGCCGTGACCTCAGGCGGCGCAGGAGGCTGCGGGCGGCGCGGGCTTCCCCCAGCCTGATCTCCCTCAGGCCCGGCCACGGCCCCGGGCGGCTTGCACAAGCCAGCGGGCCCCCGGGATTAGTGCTACGTTCGGGACGGCGTCTTGGCATCGCCAGACTTGCTCCGCGTCCTGGTCGCTCGGGGCCCGGTCTGAAAGGTGGGCTCTGTGCCAGCCTGGAAGACGAAGGTCCCTCAGCTGTCATGGTGCTGACATTCTGTAGGGGAAACACGGAATAGAAGCAAACAGAATAATTCGCAGATACTGAAAAGCTTTAAAACGAGGACAGGCGATTGTGGGCCAGGGTGGTGGGGTTGACGTAGAGCATCTCAGAAGAGGTGACGTTTGACTTGAGACCTGAGCTTGTCCTCCCCGAGGATGGCTTCCAGGACCGCCCCTTCCCTTTCCTGTCCGTGTCCGCGTGAGGCCCGGTGAGAGCTTGCTCTCGAGGGTCGGGTGCAAGGCGGTGGGGTTCCGAGGGGAGTTTTACAGGAATTTGCCTATCCCTTTGACAGGCAGTTCCTCCGTTTCCTTTGGTGACGGAATGACACCCTTTTACTGATACAGGAGCACCAAATAATTTTTCTTATTGTCGAAATAGTTTTTGGCCCTGGTCTGAAAACTCTTAGGTAATTTAGTTAAATTTTACAAACAGCACCAGAGTCGCTGGGTTGAGAGAGAGAGAGAGAGAGAACACGACACTAGGTACCTTTTGAGACCATCCACTTTTCTAACTTTTCTATCAGGTCACTCTTTTGCCTTTTTATTTTTTACATTTGTTTATTATTTATTTTTTTATATCGACTCTTCCTTTCCCTCATCTCCCTTTTTGGAGCAACTTAGAAATACCAGTTTTGCTTTTGGGAGGGTGGTGCTTTTAGGGAACTGTTGAAGAGCGTTTTTAATTAGTTTGTTTTTTGTTTTTTTTTTTTTTTAACTGGAATTGCCCATCTGTTGAATCTGAAATTTGCGAGAGTAAAAAAAAAAAACAAAACCAAAAAACAAAAAAAACAAAACTGTAGAGCTGCATCTATTTTTAAGAGTTCAGCATGAAGACACCTTAGTTTTCATGACATGCTGAGCATGATACTTTTGGGGAGAATTTAATCCACAATTTTAAAGCAATTTCACAAAGCAAGGGTTCTGTATGTAATCATTTTGTTCAGATTATGCTTGTGCTGTTCAAAATGGCATGCAGTACTTGGAATTAAATTTCCGGGTAGATAAGGTTATGTTCATCTGCTACCTAGAGAAGGGACTGTAACTTAAGTAATCAATACTAGCTTTCTCTGCTGAAGCCACCACAGATGGTGTTCTCTGCATCTCAACATCTCCGATGAGATGCTGTGTTAATACAGTAGAACAACTTGAATTTAATAACAAGCTTGTGTTAAGCATGTTGTCAATTTAGTGCTAGTATCTAGTACAAATAGTATCAAGTTCATAGTGTAATGGCTTCTTATGTTCAGTGCTATAAAAGTTATGAGAGGATATTTGTTAAACAAATGAGATGTTGGAGTAGTGTGTCAAGCATAGAATCTGGCATATAATAAGTTAGTTAGTGCCCAGGAAATGGTTATAGGGAAAGCTTATACTAAGTTTTATTCCAGGATGCAAGTGTATATTTTAAAAATAACAGTAATGCATTCAAAATGTTGACAGATCCTAAAATTAAATTTCTTAAATAGGCCAGCTTTTGTTTTTGAGAACAAATGTGAAATAACAAATATGTAAGTGAATGTCCCAGATATCTAGAATAGAAGAAACAAGATTTTTATTTCGACAACTGTATTTTTTTCCCTTAAAGCCATCTCTACTAAGGCATAATGTACTAAGAATAGAATTTTGATTTGAAAAATAGAACTGAGAATATTTTTGATTTGAAAAATAAAATTTACTGAAAATGAAGCAAAGCTTTACAATTTGCCCTATATCAAATAAAGATCGACTCTTTAATTTATACAGCTGTGCAGATGCTGATATCTCCATTTATCAGGCAGTGAACTTAATGGGAATTCTTCCTTTTTGTATGTGTGGGTGAGGCTTTCATAAAAATTGGTCTTGATGGCTTTTGAGAATGGATTTGTAACTAAATGGGACTGGAGAATTTTTCAGACTGGCAGAATATTTTATGCGCTCACTGAGGTTATTTTTCAGAGTGAGCAGAAATGGACTCATTTATTCAGCTACCATGTGCCTACTGTATGTCAGGAACTGCTAGGTGCAGCGTATTCTTGCTATTGTAGTATTTTGTTGAAGCAAGTTTTCTTTGTTTCATATTAATAGAGGTCATTCTTTTTGACTTTAGTTATCTAGCATTCAGCACACAAGAAGTCAGTAAATGTGTAGGACACATTTGAAAACTACATTATTATTGGTAAAATACAGTCAATATGGAATTTCTAATAAAGATGTAAGATTAATTTAGAAAGGTGATAGAATCCTGACAAGCACTTAGCTAAGTGGTGTAACCAAGGTGTGATTGTACTCTGGGATGTTTGGCTCTTTTGACCCAAACCCTTAGGAATATGTCCCCACTTGCCATTGTAGATATATGCCCTTGGGTATTATTCCCCCTTGGCTCCTCAGTGATATTTAAGTACCTAGCATCTGAGGTTGCTCTTCCGAAGCAATTTCATGGACTTTCCCAATTACTCCTGCTCTATCTCTCCCAAAGTTGTCTTAAATCTTTGCACTCAAATGCAGGCACATTCTATTCTTGTTCTGGGTGATGTATGGGCAATACTGTTAAAAAGAAAACCTCTTTAGAGAGCCTAAAGAGATACGAGGTGTGCCCTCCCCTGTAATCGGAGTTAGATTTTTAATAGTCACCAATAAATATTAATGACAAGAAACTACTTTTGATAATACTCTTTAATAAACTTATTAAGAATTTTATTAGCCATAGCAACAACTTTGTCAGCTGGGAAGAATGCATTGTGAATCATTATTTATTTAGTCTTCATGTCGGCATGTGGATTTTTATGATTTTTTGCAGTAACTCCTATCCGTCCTTGGGTCTCTGGCCCATAGGATGGAAACCAGTACTCTAGGGTCTGAAAATTAAGACACACTGCTCACACATCAGATATTTACAGTGAATATTAAACACACATGAAAATGTTTATCAATAAGCCATATACATTAAGTGGGAAGATGTACTAGATGCAGGTTATTAAAGTGCACTCTGAGATTTGGAAATGTGCTGTCATATACTTTAAGCAAGTAGCGTACTTTATTGGAAGGGCACATTTGCCTTGTGGAGCTCATTATCTGGAGCAACATAGTTGGTCCTGGAAAGTTATCAGGAAGAAGGCCCACACCATCCCACTCTTTTGGGGGCTCTCTAGTTTCTTCCTGTGCATTTTTTCATTTTCTCTTTGCAGATTGGCAGGCAGTCTTGGGCTGTTTGTACGTGGGGCAGACATGTCTGCTCTAGGCCTAGCTTTTGGTTTCAAGAACCCCAAAGAGACTCTGTTACCTAATGGTCAATTATACCTAAAATTTAAAAACAAATTATGATGTTAGAAATCTAAACTACAGTTTTATTTCAGGTTAATTTTCTCAAATCATTTCACCAAGTAACAGCTGAACAAAAGGCATTGTTTGTTGATACTCTGTGTAAACACATTGTGCTCAGCATTGTGCTCACATTTCGTAACACTGTTAGAAAGTACGTTAAACCTTTAGCCTTCACAGACTGTCTAAAAGACATAAAAACAAACTTACCGTGTCTACTGGCAGTATTGCTTTTTTTCACTTCTTATTGTAGTTTACTATATAACATACAGATTATGCACACAGAGCTATCAACATACAGATTATATCTCATTATAAATTCTTTGTTAGAGGTAATAAGAAAAAAGTATTATTTGGGAGTCAGGAAAAACATTCTAAAATTTATTTTTAAAAAGCTGTGGTCAGGTTATACCATTTAAGGCTTAATCTTTTTTTTTCCAGTCTTTTAGAAAATATTTTAGAAAGTGCCTCTCATGTTGCTGGTAGGAATGTACAGAGTGGTATGGTCCTCCGGAAATTAGTTTGGCAGTTTCTTTAAAAGTCAGACATGCATTTAACATATGACCCAGCAGTCGTACTCCTGGGCATTTCTCCTAGAGGAATAATGCCCCGTACATGGTGTTCCCAAGGGCTTTGTGTATAGTAAGTAGCAGAAACAACCGTCGTGTCTTTCAGTGGGAGATGGTTAAGTAAACTGTGGAATAGCCCAATAATGAAATACCACTGATAAGAAGGAACAAACTATTGACACGTGCAACAGTTTGGATGGAGCTCAGAGATGTACTGAGTGAAAAAAGCTAGTTTCAAACATTTATATAATGTTCTTGAAATGACAAATTATAGAAATGGAGAGCAGGTTAGTTTTTGCTGGAGTTAGGGCTGGG
>NW_011888945.1:1426605-1450708 GCF_000151845.1 Pteropus vampyrus | reverse complement strand
AACGTAGTTGATAAGTTGGTCTAATGAGGAAAAACTAATGGAATCACTTTTATTTATCATGGCAGAGAGGAGACTCAGGGATTGTTTAATCAGTATGTCCTGATTCTTGTATGTGAAGAACTATGCGGAGAGTGATGACCAGCTTTCCTTCAAAACCACTGAGCACTGAATAAGGACAGATGGCTCTCGCTGCAGCATTTGGGTTTAATCTTAGGGAAGCGTTTCCAGGCAGTGAGGACGCTAGATACTTCAGGCCCGTGATCCCTAAGATCTTTAAGGGTGGAACGGGCACCTAGATGTAGTTTGGGAACATTAAAGTTGGGGATGTGACAGGTGGCAGCCCTCAAGTCCTAATTTATTGTGAACGAAGACACTTAGTTTCTGTTTTATTAGCGCCCACTTCACTTCTTGATTTCTTTTCCCGAACAAATTAGACTTTTTTTTTCTATTCATCTCTGGGACTCTCATTTAGTTTCTGCTTTCTTTTGTGCATTTAAACAATTATCTTAGATACAGATTAGACTTATGTCATTTAAAAAATAACCACTCAGGAAATAGAACTTCTTTAATGTCAGACAAACTACTAAATATCAATGCATTTCTACTTTTTAGTTTAGAACATAGAAAAGCATATTATTACATTTTTAAGAAGAATCAATGATGACTCGTTGAGCAAAGGATGTCACTGCATAGCATTACTGTGGCGTGTGTTAGTGGAGCATTGGCAGTGTGAGAAGCCCAGCGCAACTACTTATTTGTCTTCAAAGTGCTTTCCGTTTGATTTAATTTCCTTAGTCTGACTCTTTTCTACTAGCCTAGGTCTTTTTTCCTCGAAATATTGAGATTGACCAAGTATAAATCACTTGTGATTGCAGCCCTTCAGTATTATAGAGAATTTTTTTTCTGCTGAAGAGCAAGCTCTTACAGTGCTATGCAAGCTGCCCATTTAAAACTATCATTGCTTGGCACCTATGCCCTAGTGACAGTTTGACCAACATGTGAGCAGGCACCGTGCCATGCCGACAGATGGGCGTGAGTGTAGGCAGCCAAGAAACCATGTATCTGCATCTAGTGTATTTGTTAAGGGCAGGATTCCCAGTCGGGGATGTTCAAACGTCTGTCCATCCCGAGCTTTCACGCCTGTGGATAAAGGGATGCCATCGTTAATCTCAGCTTCTGACTGCGATTCTGTGGGTACATAAGAGCTTCTTGGCACTTACAGAAGTAGGCAACTGGGGACGATCAGGATAATTGTTCTCTCCTTCATTGCAGGACTACTTCAGATAATCCTTTCTCCTTTCTCTTAGCCAGCTAGGTTTGCAATGAGCACAAACCTTTTCAAGCATTGTCCCGCTACTTCCAGAGTATGTGGTACTTCAGTTGTTTCTAGCAGGTCATTAGATATGTGTGGTTTGGACAGTGATGTATATAATTGAACTCAGGTAGATCCGAGTTCAGATACTGACTGCTGTAGGACATTAGGGCAACCTAATTTTACCATCAAATCAAGGTAAAAATACCTATCGCATAGGGTGGTTGTGAGAATTAACTGAAATATGTACATTAGTCGTTCGGTGTAATGCCTGGCCCACAGTCCCTGTTCAGTAAATCCATCATCATCATCATCATCATCATCATCATCATCATCATCATCACCATCACCACTTTAACATCCCTGGAGATAGCTTCCTCTGGAGAGTGACTTGAAACAGTTCATTTTTATTTTTAAGCTCATTTCCCATCATTCTTTTTATTTTTTATTTTATTTATTTTTTTAATGGTGACATCAGTTAACGAAATCCAATAAGTTTCAGCTGTGCTGTCGTCATTCTTGAAAGTCACTGGATAGTATCATGTTGCCTGGTCTCTAATGGAAAACCTCCGATGACAGGGACCGCACTCCCCTGGAACAGGGTTCTTCAAGCCATGGGACTAGTGATGTCTTGATGGATCAAGTTTTTTGCTGTGGAGGCTTGTTCTCTGAATTTTAGTGTGTTCAGCGTCACCCCTAGCCAGGGGACAGAATTGTTCCCCATGACAACCACTGCTGTAGAGACAGCCTGTCCTGTTTTTAATGAAGTTTTGACTGTTGGCAAGTTCTTATATTGAGCAGCAGTCTGCGTATTTCTTCTACTTGATTCTGTCTTTTGGAGACACACAGGACAAGCCGAAGCCCTGTTCCACACAACGTCCTTTCAGATACGTGAGGGCAGTCGTCGGTCTTCCCAGTTTTTTTGAGTTGAAGCGTCTCCATCTACTTCATTAGCTGTTCTTACAAGGCATGATTTCATGTCAGTTCACCGCGTTGGTGGCTTTCCTCTGATTTAATGCCATTTTAAAACTGTAGCGCTGGAATTGAATGCAGTACTCCAGGCCGCTGGCTTGATTAGTAAAAAATAGCCACATCTCTTGTTTTAGATACAGCACTTCTGTGAATAGAGGAAGGAATATTGCCTCCTGCATACTGTATTCTTGTTATCAGCTGTAGCCCTTTGATGACCACATCATACACTCAACCTCGAGTTAAACCCCGTAGGTTTATCTGAGCCCTATCTTCTTCATTCTGTTGTTTCATGCATTCGTTCTGGGGTCCAACCATGAGAGCTTATGTTTATCCTGTGAAATTTCTTTTTATTGGGTTGAGCTAACTGCAGTCCTAAATCTTGGACAACTGTGGGGTTTCTAGCTTAAAAGAGCAAGTAGGTGATGATACCCTCAACTGAGATCGAAAATACAGGAGAAAGAGGGGTGTGTGTGTGTGTGTGTGTGTGTGTGTGTGTGTGTGTGAAGAAGATAGCGATTGAAAGGCTGGGGAATCCCAATATTGGAATCCCAGTATTAAGAACGGGTGGGCAGAAAGGCGATAAAGGAGACCGAGAGGAGCGGGCAGGAGGTATGACGAGAATGAGAGGATTGTCTTGGAAGCTGCTGTGTCTGCGTTCAGTACTGTGGTAGGTACGTGAATATGGAATGAACAGGGCCTGGTCTCTGCTTTCTGTTCCTGTTTGTGTTTCCCCAGGTTTAAGCGTTTGGTCAATGGCGGTATTAGTCAATCATGCCTGAAAACTTGGAGTCATCCTATATTTCTCCTTTTTATCTTTACATCTGTTGGGTTACCAAGTTCTACTGGTGAATTTTTTTTTTTTAAAGTATAACATAATATCCTGGAAAAAGTACACAAATCTTAAGTATCTAGTTCAATGATTTTTTTTTTTTTTTACAAAGTGATCACAGTATAATAACTACCACCCAGATCAAGACATCCACTATCCTAGCATTCCAGAAGCCTTGCTTGTGCCCCTTTCCAGTAATTACCCCCACCCAAAGTAACCACTTTTCTGACTTCTATAACTACAGAAGTTATAGAAGTTATAGACTTCTATAACTATAGCTTAGTTTTTTTGCCTGGTTTTGAACTGATATAAATGGAATTATAACCTATGTACTCCTTTTTACCAGGTTTCTTTTATATTACAGTGTGTCTGAAATTCATCTGTTTGTTCTATGTAGTTTGTTGTGGTTTTTTAAAATAGCTCTATACTTCTGATTATTCATTACTGCATAACACACCAGTCCAAACTTAGTGGAGTAAAACAACAACCATTTTATGCTCACGAGCCGTGCGGGTTATGAATGTGGTGGGGACAGTTGTCCCTGCTCTGTGGTGCTTGGAGCATTTGGCGGTCCTTCCACTCACGTGCATGGCTGGGATGTCTCGAAGACCAGGATCATCTGGGACCGTTGACTAGAGCACCTACATGTTTTTAAGTGGCTATTTCATTGTTCCAGTGGTGTATCGAAAGCACAGTTTTAGTGGAGACAGACTTCCAGTTGAAACTTGCTTTGCTTCTTCTCAACTGTTGAGTCCCCGGTGGACTTTTTAGATAGTGTTCAGATATGGCTGCTGAAAAGGCTGTCATGGGCTTGGTGATCGTACATGACCAGAGGGGGGTTAATGGCATTATCCATAAGCAGAGGTCCCCTTGAGGAGGAGAAGAGGTTTAAGAAACGCCCAGTTAGCAGTCTCTCTGGTCGTAGGCAAAATCACAGCCACTTGGAGATGAGCTTTCTCGTTCTGGGCTCTTGAAATGAGACACCAAGCTCCAACTGGACATTGCATGTGTAGGGGCTTCAGTTGGTGGCTTAATTTCTTCAGTGCATACGCTTCCTCTTCTGTTTTGGAAATAGCTCGTCACCAGCACAGTGGTTGCGGTAAAGACGGCTGTGCCTTGGTTGCAGCTTCTCCATGAGGCCTTGGCTTTTCGCAGTGTGTTGTCTGGGTTCCCAGAGGAAGCTTCCTGAGAGCGACTGTCCTTGGGAGTTACTTGGCATCTCATCCAACGGACTCTGTTGGTTGAAATAGACGCAGGCCTGTCTGGATTCAAGGGGAGGGGACCTAAACCTCCTGTCTTTATGGGAGTTGTGTTAAAAAGTTGGTGGCTATATTTTAAAAACCAGCACAAATTATTTACCACAACGTATTTACCCGTTCTATTGTAGATGGGTATTTGAGTGGTTTCTGCGTTGGAGCAGGTATGAACGATGCTGCCGGGATCGTTCTCGTTCGTAACTTTTGGTTCACGTATACTCATTTTAGCTGAGTATCCACGGGTAGAATTGCTGGCCGTAGTGTATGTGTATCTTCAGCTTTAATGGGTAGATACTGCCAGACAGTTTTCTGAAGTGGTTGTACCAATTCTTACTCCTGCCAGCAAAGTAGGGGAGTCCAGGACTTCTGTAGCCCTGCCTCCACTTGGAGCGATCAGTTCAACGTTAAAAAAATTTTTTTTTAACCATTCCGTGGTTGTGTAGAAGATCTCGGTGTGGCTCTAATGGACATTGCCCTGACAACTAGTGATTCGAGCACCTTTTCACATACTCGTTAGCCATTGGGTATCCTGTATTGTGAAGTGCCTATTCAAGTGTTTTGCCCGTTTTTCAACAAACTGGGTTATCTGTCTTTTTACTTACCAAAATGTTGGGGTTTTTATACATGTGTAACATGAATAATAGGTCCCTTCGTTTTATATGATAGAAATGTTTCGTACAGGGTTCTTCCCTTGCATTTTCCACTTACCTGTATCTCGGAGGCCAACTTGTACTAGAATATCTTGTACTAGAGAATAAGGAAAATATCTGAGACTATTGGGGTCGTGTCAGAAGGACACAGTGGCTTCCTCGCCTAGTGCAGAGGACTGGAGAAAGGGAAGAGCTGGGTTCAGAAGCTGGCGTGGCACTCAGAGCGGTCACGTGCTCCAGTCAAGTGCACACGGTCTCAGCACACGTGAGACAGGGTTTCTCTGGGATCATGATGAAAGGAGACAGAGCACGAACAAAACCCAGGTTGCTGTGCCGCCTGCAAATACTTGGCTGCTGCCTCCTTACCAGTTACAGCCTCATCTCCTTCTAGTCCCTTCTCCCGTAGGAGAGATTTCCGGAGATATCCATACATAGAATTATCCTTCTTTTTGATGGCATCCAATGTAGAGAAACTCCATCTTCCCTATATACTCCCCCAAATTACCCAACCAGAGCCCAAATCCTGGAATGGATTCTTTAGCGCACGCGTACTGAGGTGTCCTGCTGGTCCCCAGGCGCGTTCTCCCAGCCTGTTACACAGGGGCGTTCTTCGCGGCCTGGGATTGGGGGGCTGGATACCAGAGACAGGACAGTCTGAGCAGCAGCGACAGTAACGGAAATTACAGGGAAACAGGCTGAGTGACAATATAAGGACACAATCAAAACTCAGAATGTGGGAAATTTTACAGGACAAATGACAAGAGGAAGGAAGAAAATAAATGAGGAGATGGCACTTGTTGAATTAAAGAGATTCAAAGACATAGCAACCAGATTCAGTGACTAAAAAATCAGCTGTAAGAAGACATTATTTTTGAGACAATTGAGGTTTGAACACATCTTATTAGATATTAAGGAATTACAGTCAATTTTGTTAGGTGAGACAATGATATATAGTGGCTTTGTTTTAAAAAGTACCTGTTAGAAGTATTTACATGTGGTATGATGTCTGGCGTTTGTTTTAGGAGAGGCTAGTGACCTGGGGTATACAGAAGAAACAAACTGGACACGTGTTGATAATTGTTGAAAGTGACATGTACATGGGACTTTATTACATAATTTCTCTACTTAGTATGTATTTGAAAATTCCCCTAATGAATTTTTATAAAGCCACTTGTGTTTCTTTTTCTGTGAGCTTTCCTCTTCATGTCACTTTTCATTTTTCTTTTGTCTTTTTTCTTGTAATAGACTTTTTTAATACTAAGAAAATTAGCCTTTTGTCACATGTTTTGTAGATGTTTTTTATTTGTTTAGTTTGTTAATGGTATTTTTTTACCAGTGAAGAATTTTTATTTTTACTTTGTCAAAGTTATCAATTTTTCTTATATCTAGATTGTTTCATTTTGTATTGCTTAGAAAAACCTTGTCTCCCAGATTTTGAAAAGTTCTTTTATGTTTTCATCAAGAATTTTTTAATGACTATAGTACACTTCTGCTCTACTTTGACTATTTTATTTGGTTATACTAATTTCCAAATTATTTTGGAGTATTTGGAAATATTCTCCCTTTGAACCCTGCTGCAAGAATATATAAGGAAAACTGTTTTTCAGTAGCTATCTCGTATAGCTTTAATAGTGAGTGCGTAGGGAAGTAACAGCAAAGTTTGGTAGTTACTTTTGTCCTCCAAACAGGAGAACTAATGGAAAATCTGTCATTTATAAAATTGTCCAAATATGCTCAGTGTTGCATAAAAGTATGGACAACTCAGTGCGCAGTCTCTGATTTTAGGAAATGTTTGCTTCCTTTTAGCTCTTTCTTTTTGGGGCTTATGGGTCAGGGGCCAGGTGTCACCTTCCTTTGAAGTCCCCATCTGTAGACCTGCTCCCTCTGAGGTGCGATGCCTTTTGGGATGAGCGGGGTGTCTCTGACCTCTAGGCGTAGACGAAGGAGTGTGCTGTAGTGTCGTCTTCGCAGTTGGTTCCTGGCGGCCTATTAGGACTGCAGGGACAGACCCTCTACCCACCACATCAGAACCCAGCAGGAGAAGCGGGCAGCGGAGACTTATGGGAACCCTTCCCTGGGGAGGAAGTGGCAGCAGTGAGGTGTCTTGGGCTCGTGTCTGAAGTTGGTCCATGCTGTGGGGTCTCAGTGACAAATGATTTCCGCTGTTAGTGTTCTTCTTTTAGAGCTTTTAGAAATCAAGGAAATTTCATTAAAGGAAATGAAAGTTGAGAAAGTACATTTGATACTGTTTTAAACATTTTATTCACTATACCCAAATTTTATAATGTAACATTGATCACTTTCCTACTGTAAGTAAAAAAAGTCATGGCCAGGAGGAAACCTTTCTGCTCTGAAGACGCCCATTCTCGTCTTCAGAGTGAGTCTTCACCTGGTTCCTTCCAACTGAGGCATGAAAACAGGACTAGTGTGACAACCGCTACTAGAGATTGTATCACAGTTTGAGTTTAGCGTAATCTTCAGGAATCAACCTGTGCATTTACAGGATTGTTATTTCTGGAGGTTCACTTCTGTATGCTTACCATTTGTTGTGTTATGTCTGACTCTTTTGTTAATGTTACTGAAGGTGCCCTGCAGTGTGTTTTTCATACTTTAGAAACCACGGGACCTTTTGGACGTCCCCAGCAGGAGCTCACGGTCAATCTTCCTGTGTCTCAGGTTTTCCTGTTGAATGGCATTGGTAGTAAGTATACTTTTATGTCTGTGAATATCCTTACTGTTCTGTCTCAACTGTAGGATTTGTGTGGACATAACGAAGTAAATATGTGAGTACCCTCTGTGTTATTGGGAAGTGGCTATATAAACTCAAGATTCAGTATTTTATTTTTCAGATGATTTCTTAGCACTAATCAAACGCAGTAATCAACTCCTGATTGGCTGGCTCATTTGTAAGAGAGCTGTCTTTAGATGTATTGCTTTCAAATTGTTTCTGATGTAATTTAGCAGAAGAGGTGATGAAGTCCTTTGTTGACCGATTATCTCTTGTTTGATTTTATTTACCTTACTGTAGTTCGATGGGAAGCCATTTGCACCAAAATGTGTAATTACTTCTTAATCCCAAGTAGGTTTGAAATATAAATGAGTGATTTTGGCCTGGGATATGAAGGGATTGATAAAGGGTGATTTTTTTTTTTTTTTTTTTTTTTGGCATACCCTGTATCAATTCATTCACTAATTTATCTATTTTACTCAACTTCCAAATGAACCGGAGGGGGCTTTCATTACAGTTCTTTAAGCCATTTGAGTTGTATGTGATAGAGCCGTTTCATTGAAATGAACGACTTAATGAGGAAAGGAAGATGCCCCAGCACTTCTGAGCCAGCCGTCCAGTCCGTGCACCCCAAGCTCTTGCGGGCCTTAAAACGCACGGGCGCCCGGGCCCTTGGGGAGTGGGGCCTTCATCGTTTCAGAGTTCCATTGGTCGTCATGATGGCTAGCCACGATTGGGAGGTACTGCCTCCCGTGATGGGTAGTTAGGTCACTGAGTTTATACTTTTGCTCTGCACTTTCTGGCACTGATTGGAAAATAGGAAAGAGGAATTTCACAGCTCTTAATATCTTAAAAACTCATATGGCGGGAAGAGGCACTTTTTCCCACCGTGAAATTAAGTTTAATTTTGTAGTTGTCTACAGCTGCTCACTGTCTTTAATAAATAGTTTTATCAAGGATTCAGAAACATTCTTTACCTGGAGGGCTTTTTATCGATTCTTGTTTGAAGCCGATGGTATAATATTAAATCATAATTATGTGATGGTGTTTCTGAATGAAGCTAAGTACAGCTTCTTGAGGCCAGAGTTTGCATTTCATTCATGTTTGTATTTCCAGCCCTTTGCACAGTTTCCGGCACATATTTCGGAGGTGTTTCATAAATGCCTTTGAATAAATGAGTTCGAGTGTTTAATTTCCTGGTGAACTAAATTGCCATAAAGAGAGAGCTTAGGAAATCTAGAGTAAGAGGTGATTAGCATGTTTCGTAGACCATCTGTCACTAATATCAATTGTTTCTACTTGGCACTGAAGACTTGTTTTTTGTGGGGAGGATCGCTTGTGTAAAAAGAATGAAAGAAAACCTCTGCACCCCTCTGTTCAGTGGCTAAAAGTCAATGCAGTTTTAAAAAATTGACATTCTTATTATTTAGTAAGGACCGACGCAGTCACCAGTTATTCCAGTAGTAACCGCATCGTGGTAACTCCTGGCTGTTTCTGCCTCGCCGCCTTCCAGTCTCTTCAATGCATCAGTGATCCTTTGAACGTGGAAGTCAGAGCACGCCACTTCTCTGCGCAGAACCTCCCTATCTTGGTGAGGGTTAAAGTCAGTGCCCTTACACTGGTCCGTGTGTGGGACGTGATGGCCACACCATGCCCTTGGATGTCTGACGGCAGTCAGTGCATCCCCAGCTGATTCTCTGCCTGCTGCACCAGCCTCCTTGCTGTTTCTAGAATAAGCTGGGCATGCTTGCCTCAGGGCCTTTGCACTTGCTGCTCCCTTGCTGTGGGATGCTCCTCTAGATAACCTCATGGCTAGCTTCCCTCGCTTTATTTTCAGGTCTCTGTTTAAATGTCACTTGCTTGTGAGGCTTTACCAGTTCATCTTTTAAACTCCCCCACCACACACAGCCCCCTGGCACGTACATTTCTTTCTTAGCACGTACATTTTCTAAAATATTAGATAATTTATCTATTTTTCTTTTTTATGTCTCTTTCTGCTAGATTATAAGTGTCAAAAGGGCAGGACCTTTTTTTTGTCGCTTGAAGTATACCAAGTGTCTAGAACAGTGCTTGGCACATGGCAGGTTATCAGTAAACATTTGTTGAGTGAGCAAGTAAACATCACTGCTCTTCATAAATTCACATAATGTACAGTTAAGCTTTATTTATTGCTAGTAATAACTAGGAGATTTATATAATTAGCATCTATAAGAACAACCTTTGAAATAATACCACTTGTGATGCTTTTCCAATTGTGCGTGTATATGGGGGGGGGGCGGTGGCACGGGGCCGGATGCCATAATCACCAAGAATACGTTGGTGGTATTTTGGTTCAACTTAATTTTTCTGTCCGTTTTATCCATTGCATTTATAAATTCTTATCTTACTTTTTTTAGTCGTGGGAAAAAATACATAACATAAAACTTACCATCTTAATTTTTTAGTGTATAGTTCAGTAATGTTAAGCACTGTTGCGTAAACAGTCTCCAGAACTCTTTTCATCTTGCAAATTTGAAACTACACTGATAAAACAACTCTCCCCCCTCCATCAGCCCCAGGCAGTCATTCTACTTCCCGTTTTTATGAATTTGACATCTGTAGACCCTCATAGCAGCGAAATCATGCAGTGTTTGTCTTTCTGTGACGGGCTTGTTTCACTTAGCCTAATGCCCTCACAGTTCATCACGTGGCCTGTGTCACTTCCCTTCCTTTTTAAGGCTGAGCGATATCGTGTGATGTGTATGGGTCACATTTTGTTTATCCATCATCCGTGGATGGACGCTTGGGCTGCTCCCACCTTTTGGCACTTTTGAATGCTGCTGCTATGACCATGCTGTGCAAATATCTTGAGACTATAAACTCTTGAGGTCTCTTAGCTTAAAGGAATAAACATACTAGTCAGTTATATTTTCAATATATGTGTCCGTCTTAATTTTAAAGCTTTTAATTTTATTTCCAAAAATCTTTAATTTTTTTAAACAGCATGTTTTCCTTTTATATAATTTATTCTCATATGATAAGTTTGTATTTTGGTGTATGCCGTGGAGGTGTATGTAGGTGTTCTGCCTTTTTAACCAGATATAATCCTAGAAAAGTGTACCTCAAAAAGTCAAACTCCTTAAAAGCATAAGCTGTTACTCATTGTTGCGTCTCCCATATTAGCTACACTGTGAGTGGCCTGAATAGCGGCTTAGTTGTTGACACCAGGATAGGATTGTATTGTGCCCGCAAAGGAAGAGAAGACAGAATGAACAACGGTGACGGAGCTGCCGGGCAGACAAAGGAGAGGATCCGAAGTGTCCCGTGGGTTTAGTGCCCATAGCAAGAGCGAGAGGGGCTCACGAGGGCGGAGTCCGGGTGGACTGAGTCGTGCGCTAAGTGCGGAGAAAGGAAGCCTCAGGAAGTGCAGACAAGTTTTAAGACGTTCAGCATTGAAAGGGAGAAGAAAGTTGGGATGATAGTGGAGGGAGATTAAAAAGCACTTAAAAATGGGCGAAGCAGGAGCACGTTTGAGAGCTGGTGGGACGGAGGGGAGGGGGGCAGGGATGCAGGATCTCTGAGAGAAGGATTACTTAATGGTCTAAGTCCTAGGAGGTTGGGGGCCGGTTACAAGGCGCACGGGGACCCGATGTTAGAAGAGGTAACAGGAGAGAAGGGAGACAGGATGGGTGCGACGCTGGGCTTGATGTGAGTCCAGTGCTTTGTGGGTTTGGGTCTTGGAAAGGTAGGGAATTCCCACCTGAAGCCTCTGGTTTTTTCTTCAAACTGGGAAAGAGATCATCTATTGAGAATTATGAATTAGGAAGGGAATTCTAGTTTTGAGGAGAATAAACAGGGGTTAACAGTCACTGTAGAGAGTGGGGAGAGATTTCAGTCACTGGACTTTGAAAGGAGTGGCAGCGACCACTGCAGTCGGGTGATGTATGTTAAGCATAAAGTTGGCGACAGGTACTTGAGGGGGGAGGAATTAACCCTTTGCTGTTTAATTTTACGCATTTATTGAATTCCTACCAAGTGCAGTGTACTGTAAGACAGTTTTTGTTCCCAGGGAGCTTATAGACTTACAGGAAGCATTTATCAAATGCAGTGAGAGGTAAGAACAATGTGAAACCAGAGGTCATATCCTGCTGAGGAAGGGAGATCTTTGGGTGTGGAAACATTTCAGTAATCGTAGATGGGGGAGGGCGAGAAAATGCTCTGTTACGCTGCAAAGATGGAGCTAAGATGTGGTACCATGTGAACGGGCTGCTGAGTCGTCCAGCTCGTGCACGAGTACCCTTGAATTAACGCAGTTTAAAAGCACCAGAGAAGGTTATGACTTTCAAGAAAACTTCATAAAAATATATGACCCCCTCAAAAGGAACTTATGTGCATACCTGTTTTAGGGAAAATTTATGACTAGGCATCCAGCGTGTAACAGCTTTCTACAGCGTTGCCATTTTCCAGTGTGGGTATGATGGTTTCATAGAGCTCAGTAAGTGGCATCATTTGATTCATTCAAGCTTTTCCGTCTCTTCAGTGGAAGATTAAAAAAAGAAATTGTTCCAAATTTGACTCCAGGACTTGAAAAATGCCAGTTGTCTAAATACAGTACCATATTGTGATAAATATAACTACTGAAATTTTAAAAATCTCTTCACAAAACTTTATTTTAATATTCATAGAACTTTTTTTGGAATGTTATCCGAAAAACAGGCCCATTTTATTACCAGAGCTGACTATTAATTAGGGTATTGTTTCAGACGTGAAAGTTGATCTGCCACTGAAATTCTATCTGAATATGTATAGTGCCAGCTTGCTTTGTGTATTTAATAACTTTAGTACCATAATCACTCTGTTTACAATTAAATTTTGGTGAATATGCTAATAGGGAATATGCCAGTGAATGATTTCAGCAAAGGGCAGTGTCGATTTGCATTTCGATGTGCTTTTCACTTGCATCTGCATTTCATTTAATATCAATGGGAAAAGAAGTGGTCGGGTTATGTAATGGATTATGCGCTGGTAAACTTTGTTTTCTCGAAACCTCTCTGTTGGACCGGCTATCTCAGTAGTGGATTTGCTTTGCTCCCAGTGGGCAGAAATTATGTGGAAAGATTTACTTTGGTGTAGGTGTGTGCCCCTTGGTGTATCCTTAAGTAGAAGCCTTAATGTGGGTATTGGTTTCATTAATTGGAAGAAAACTGTAATGTAGTAACAATTGTTTTAATTCCAATTAGCATTTTATCTTTAGAAAAGTCACTAATGTCCTGAAGCAAATGCTGTGGTTGTGTTATTTATTACAGCTTTTGAGCAGGGACTTCTGATTTTAAATAATTCTGCTTTCTTCTTTTCAGAAATCACCTGAAAAGGAACGAGGAGATTGAGAAACACATTTTATATTCTCTAAGACTAGGAGACTTCTGTGACCCGGACCAGAGAATAAGAGGGGCCGCTGAGTGCAGTGAAGGTCAAACGGGGGCGTGGGAGGGGGCCGAAAGGGGCCACTCTCAGGGCTGGCAGACGCAGGTCTCAGACGGCGCTGGCGGAACAGTGTTCCCCGAAGCGAGTGGCACGCCCCGAGGGGCACAGCCAGCAAGCCTTTGTATGGAGGAACAGGAGTGGGTGTCGGCAGAAAGGGCCCGGAAACCTGGCGTTCTGAAGATGCTCTTCCTTGTGATGCACGTGGTCGTTGCTGAGGTGTATGATGTGCACACGTCAGATTGATCAGTCTGCGTTTTCACTTGTGCGGGTTATCAACAGCTTCTCAACTCCAAACCCACCTTTCTTTGCTCTGCTCGTGATAGTCGAGCGAGGCCCTGTAAGCGTTCTTTTCCTGTCCAGCACAGTGTTAGGTTCTGTCAGTAGAGAGTGGGGGAGGCACACTGCAGAGCAGAGCGAGGAAGGGGTTTCTCGTGTTGCAGTGTGCTGGGTGTCTCCTCCCTCTCGGGGGGCGGTGGCTGCCGGCCAGGCTCACTCTCCTGACGGTCTTTGGCACCCCAGCAGGCAGCTTCTCGTATCCCACCAGTACCCCAGCGGGCAGATTCCTGTGGACCCCGGAGGACGCTGCCTCCCAGCGGCCGTGGCCACAGCCTGTGCAGTGCAGAGCGCCTTTCTTGCGTGGTCTCCCTTAGCCTTGTAGGTAGTAACCGTTCCCTGCGTTTGCCGTGTCCCGTAGAGTTCTCCTTCACTCCCTTTAGTAGTCAACCACCTTTTACAAATAGATAAATTTTAATATTTTCCTGTCTAAGTTACTTGTGTATTTTTATCTGCTGTCTGGACCCTGGCTGTCTTATCACTTACACTGTGTGTAATTTACTGTGTTAAATTTACGTAAGTAAGGAACAGTGAAGTAAATCAGAAGTGCACAACCTGAGTAATTCTTGCGAAGTGAACACGCGGTTTAAAGATCACTGAGGGTGGGACTGAGAACGCACCCAGCCTCCGGAACCCTTCCTCTCCCAGGCCTCACTCCTCCCCCAGTGGTGTCCGCTGTTTGACTTCCGTCATCCTGGGTTAGTTCTGTGTGTTATTACACTTCGTATACATGGAGTTGTGCAGTATGTTTCTTGGGTCTGACTTCTTTTTCTAAACACAGCGTTTGGGGGGTTCATCCATTTCATTATACATATTTTTCTGTTGTTGGACATGTGAGTTTCCATTGTCTGGCTATTTTGAATAAAGCTGCTATTATCATTCTTTTATGTGTTTTTTGGTGGACTCGTTTTCATTTCTCTTAGGTAGATACGTAGAAGAGGAATGATTGGGTCAGTTAGCAGCTACTGACAAACAGATTTTCAGAAGCGGTTGAAGCGGTGTACCGCGTGTGAGAACTCCAGTTGTCCCATGTCCTCATGGTATTGTCACTCCTGGCGTCGCCACTCTCGGTATGGTCAGTCAGGCTTTCCCAGTTGAGGTCTTCAAAACCTATAAGGACTGGATCATTTAGATGCTGTTTAAACTCTTTATGTTGTAAAAGAAGAAAAGCTAAAGTCTTTATGAAGTGAGCGTAATGTTGATAGAACAGATAAATGTAGTAGAAAAACACTGCAGACCAGTCTTACTTATGGATATCAATTTTATTCCTAAATCAAGTATTAGCAAATAGAATCCAGCAGCACACTGTAAGAATCAACCGTTGTTAGGTATGATTTTTTTTTTTTTTTTTTTTTAAGGGAACGGTTACTGTGTTAAATTGCTGTTACGAGTATGTGGCATACTGGCCGAACTTGCTTAGGTCTTTTATGTCTCTCAGCATTTTCAAGGATGTGTTATTTGACCCCTTGTTTGTTTATTAATCTGCTGCCATCACCAGTCCGGCACCCAGCAGAAGCCAGCTCGTTAGCACTGACGTGGCTGTTGGTCCCTCAGCCCTGCCTGAGACTGGAGGGGCTACAGAAGGGAGGTCTATGCATCTTTTCCCATGAGAAGCCACAGGAAGAATGGAGTGTCATTTAGGGACATTTTAAAGAAGTGTTTGGGTTTTCATGGCCTCTTCCTGTCAGAGCACCAGAGTGTGTTGAAGTGACTTCTTCACATTCGTGTGGAGCCCACCAAGTGTGAGGGAGGTTTTCACCCGAGCATACAGTTAGTTTCAAATGCTAATGAACCTATTTTTTTCTTTTTTCGTTTGTTTGAAAAGAAACTGGTCATCTCTTACCTACAAGGAACACCTTTGTGTGAACTTCGTTTGTATTATTTCACTCGGGTTGGTGGCATGACTATTTAAGTTCCTGGAATAGTGTGGATTGCCTTAACGTGTGTGAGTGACTGAGGAAAGGAAAAGATAAACAAAAACCAGAACCAGATAACCATTCGGAAAAAGCTAGATTCTTACCTTATACCAATGCAAGTGTAGACAGATCAAAACTTCGCCAGCAAAATATGAAACCATAAAACAACTAAAAGAAAACATGGGAGATATTTGAAAAAATTTGAATGGGCGAGGTCTTTCTAAGGATGATGTAAAATCCAAAAGCTCAAAATAAACAATATTGAAAGAAGTAAATCGGGAAGACTATTTGTAATACAAAGCCAGTTTCTGTAATATAGTATGTAAGAAGTGCCTCTGAATTAAGAAGCACAAGGCTACCAGTGGTTCACACAGGAAATGAAGTACGGATTTTACTTAGGGGGCTTTTTTTTTTTTCCCATTTTGCGTGAATGGACAACCTCATGGAATATGAAAAGATTTCTAGTTTTGATCCGTTGGTGATCATTACTTATAGGAACAGTAATTTTTCATGTTTAAAACCATAAAATACTTCATAATACAGAAAACCTTATAAAGCAAATACTTAATGACTTATAAGGTACTTTTATAACAACAACACACACCAAGAAAGAGAACTTTGCCTGCCATGTGCCCATCCTAATTACAACTTTCATGTGCTTCTCCAAAGTAATTTTTATCTTTTATGGTAGTTATTTCCATTTTCTTACAATTTTATTGCTCAAACGGCATTCCTAAACACTGTAGTTTAGATTTGCCTGACTTTGTTTTGTTTTAGATATATTGCTTTAAGTCTATTAAAATCTAGTTTTCTCCATCTTTTCTTTTTATTCTTTGCTGAAGAAATCAGATTATATGTACCGTATGGTTTCCCACAGTTGGGATTGTGCTGACTGCTTTCCTGTGTTACAGTTTGCCATGTTCTTCTGTTCTCTTCATAGCCCATAAATGGGTAGGCTTGACAAGATTCAGGGTCTGTTTATTTTTTACTTCTTTTTTGGCAAAATTACTTCATGGGTTGTGGTGTGTTCTTTTATCAGAAGGCACGTAATACCTTGATACCGCTCATATTTTGATGTTAGTAGCTATCAGTGCTCAGTGTCGGGATTTATTAATTCATCAGGAGGTAGAAATGGTGTTAACCTAAACCATTCTTAGTCATTCATTAGCTGCAAATTTTCTGTAAGGAGACATTTCTCTTCATCTTCTATTTGATTATCCAGTGGTATAATTCATGTAAAAAGGATAAATGCTTGATTCTTTCCCTTTATTTACCACTTCAAAATTCAGTGGTTTTCTCTTATCCTCTAAAGGTGACCACTTAGGTTTTCTTACAGTTTTAAGCTCTTAGATTTATCCATTTTATGTGGTTTAATCCATTGTGGTTATTATCTTTCATGATCACATTGGCCAGTCTTTGGTCAGTGGGCGTATCTTTCACGCTGGCTCCTTACACATATTTGACGTAACTCCAGTAGTTTTTGATAGCTTCCTTGACATCTAGAAATGAAAAGATGTTCCAGGTCGAGCTTGTATTTCCAGTTCCAGACCTGTAATCAGTTGTTTCTTCAAGGAACCTGGTTTCTTTGAACAAGAAATGGTTATTTCAAGAATACAATTTGTATACCAGGAATGCTCATTGCTTCTGGGCTGGTTGTGGTTCCTAAGCTTTTTTGTGAATGGGGCTAGGAAATACAAAGGAGGTGTGTGTGTGGTCTTTGTAAAAGATAAAATGCCTTCTGAATTAAAAATATTTCCAAATGTACAACATTTTTCACCTTAAGTCTTTTGTTTTTCCTCTGTATTCCTTTTCTTCCATATTTGAATCCTGATTTTTAAGGATACAAAGTGATAATAGAATTCAGATGTCACATAATTACTCACTTGCATTATTTTACATTTATGTATTCAATAGCCTTAGTTAATAAACAGGTATCAGAATGGAAAGTTACTTTTTTTGCATATGTTCTCCAATTTTTTTTTACAGTTCTACCATATCTGCATTATCAGAATATATACCGATTATGTGTTTTATCCTCTAAAGCCTTTTGTTGAGTCTCAGGTTCTACAAATAAATATCTCTTTACTGCTCATTATCAGTTCTTATCTTAGTCATTTTGGATATCTGCGGCTTGTTTTCTGGTAGATTGTCACTCCCTTTTTCCATGTTGATAACACTTTGAAGTCTTTATACTCGAAATTTAACTAAATATAAAATCTTCTGTTTATGTTTTCTTTCCTTGAGTCTTAAATACGTTACTTTTTTTCCTGGCATAAAGTGTTGCTGTCAAAGTGATGGCAATCTGATTTTGTTTTCCTTGTATCATTGTTTTGTTCTGGGTGCTCAAAGAGTATTATACTGTTAAGTGCAGTAATTTAACTAGGCTTCGTCTTAGCGGTACTTATCCCAGGTTGATTTATGTACGTGGTGTGACCTTTCATTGTGTAGCTTCATATTTTTTTTTTAAGTTCAGAAAAATCGTTCCCTTTCCCGTCGTGTTAATTGTCTTGTGTTTTCAATCTCTGTGCTGTGCTCTTATCACATCAGTGTCGACCTTTATACACTCATCGTTTTTACGGTGCAGTATGCATTCTAATTGGATGCACTTTCCCCCTCAACTTCATAGAGCGCTTCTGTTTTGTTTTTGTTGCTAAATAGCATTTTTAGTCATAGATGATATTATACTACTGGAACTTAAGACTAAATGTTTTCTCGAAAGTAATCGCATATATTATTTATTATTTCCTCTCCAAATTAAGAGATAATCAAATGAGATTATAAATTAGAACAGATGTCCTTTAAGTTTCAGCGTGAGTAGGAACTTGATCAGCATCTGTGTTGCACAGAAGCTTTCCTCGGTGAAAAACGTTTTGAGCACTTCCAGTATTGTAAGTCTGATGTTGCTTTCTTTTACGTTACAGGGAGAATGCCTCGTGTGAAAGCAGCTCAGGCCGGAAGGCAGGGCCCCGGAAAGAGACGTCTTGCAGAACAGTTTGCGGCTGGGGAGATAATCACCGACATGTCAAAAAAGGAGTGGAAACTGGGATTACCCATTGGCCAAGGTGGCTTTGGGTGTATATATCTTGGTAAGTGTGTGACTGCTTCCAATGAATTGTCAGTCCAAAGATTTAGGTACTTTCGTATCAAAATCATTTCTCAATTATGAGCTTTTATAGGATGTTTCTAATATCTGTAGTCGGCTTGTTACTGTGTGGTTAGGCAGAAATGCGTCTGACATGGGAGTGGGGGAGATGGTGGTTCATTTAGTCACAGTAGGAAAAGAGGATCAGGTACCTGTAATATTGCCATTAGTGAGCACTGCGGCTTTCGATTTCTAAGGTATTCTGTATAATCTGAATCTCTTTTGAGACCCAAAGTAAGCCATATTTCTTTCCTTACCTGTACCCAGTTAGGATTTACTCCCTTTGTTTTGGTTTAATTTAGAGATTTTTAGATCTTTAACAGTTGTAGATTTTCTTTTCCTTTCTAGACCATCCTAATAGTCATCATAGTAGAATTAGGAGAATGACCTACAAACTGCATATTAGGCCTGATTTACCCTGCATATTAGCATATTTACCCTGAAAATTTTGGGGCCCCATTGTGGAAACCTGAGATTCTGTAGGTTAACTAAATTGTTGATTTAAAAAATATTTTACCCGATTACTTCTAAAGCTGCCTGTTTCACCAAGAATATTATAGTGACACAACGCAATTCATTTTTGCTTTTGATCTATTTCACGAACTTTTCCATTCTCTGTTCTTACTCCACCTCTAATCTTGATTCAGTTAGTTCATTATTTATTTAAGTATTTAATTTCTGCCATGGAGGTTTATAAAATTTTATTTTTAGAGGAACCCTTTTTCAAGCAACCTCTTTCTCAGAATACTGATATTTATAGTGTAGATTTTGAATAAGCATCTCAGACTCAGACACCCCAGAGCACCAGCCCCTCCTGCAGTTCTCTTCATCTTAGGAAGCAGCAGCTTCCTCTTTCCAGTTGCTCAGGCCAAAAACCCAGAGTCATCCTTACCGCTACCTCTCCCAATCCAGTTCATTCCTGCTGCCTTGAAAATCCGTCCACGGTCTGACCACTTCCCGCTACCACCTTGTCCGCCACCAGCCTGGTTCAGGCCACCACCATCTCTCACCCCATTCTCCACAGAGCAGCCGGAAGAATGCTTTAGAAAGCACAGTCTGATCTTGGCAGCCCTCTTCTCAAAACCTCCCATTGGCCCTCCGTTTCATCCGTATAGTAACCGCTTTATGTCACCTGTCAGGCTCATTGTGTTTGTTGGCTTCCTGCTGCTTTTCTGGTCTGTCTCGTTACTTGCCACTCGCTTATTCTTTTCCAGGTATCTTGGTCTCCTTGCTTTCCTCAAACATATGGAGGCTCCCAGTTCAGGGCCATGGTGCTGATTGGCCTGGAATGTTCTTCCCCCAGATATTTACACAGCTTATTCCCTCCGTGCAGTCAGGCCCCCGCTCCAGTGACACCTGTCAGTGAGGTTTCTCTTACTTCTTTGCAACACTGCCTCCCTTCCTTTCCTGCTTAGTTTTTCCTCTACAGCACTTATCACCATCAAACGTAGTTTATACTTTAATTGTTGTCAGTGTCCTACCACTGAAATGTTAGCTTCAGAAGAGTAGAGATTCTTTTTTCCCGTTCACCGATGAATCAGTTTCTTAGAAACTGGCATACAGTAGGTAAAAATATTTGTTTAATGAATATAGACAACCTTATATTCTTAGCTCAGTATTCTAGGGTAACCGTGCGTGACATAAAATGACAGCCACATTAAAATTATTCTGGATGGCAGTTTGGAGGTCTAGTGCTAGCATCCTGCGTCTAGATGAGCTTTCCCCCCCAAACTAGTGCTTTTTGGAGCTTTAGCTCCCTCTTTTTTTTACCTTCCTGATGTTCCTACTTAAAAGGATTCCCTAGTTTATTCAGTTTAAGAAATCACATCAGTTATCATCCTCTTAGGAATTCACAACATACATTAGCATATCAAAGGCCATGCATACTTTTTTGAATTAAAGAAATCTTTAACTCAGGGTTTTCCTTACTTAATTGATGATCGAATTGAAGATACCAGCCATTGTAAGATGCATTCCAATTTCAGACATGTTAAAATATAAAAGAATGCTTAAACTAATGAAATATACTGTAATGGTATCCTGAAACATATATTTGGGAACTGAAATTTATTCTAAGGGGTTATCGATATACAGACCTAAATATTAATAAAAGCTTAGTAACAGGCTATTTATAATGATGCTATTTCTTGTTCTGATATTACGTATAACCCTTTTTCAAACAGCTGATATGAATTCTTCAAAATCCGTGGGCAGCGATGCACCCTGTGTTGTCAAAGTGGTAAGAAAATATTTGAGCTGTTTTTTTTTTTCTTTTTTGTTGATTTAGTGTAGTACTGTATTTATTTTGTAAAACATCCTTTTTGATAACTAAAACCGTAAGGTATTACATTATAATAATATTTCATAAATATTTAATGAGATACAAAAGCAGCTTTATAGTTTTAAATAATTTGAGTTCAAAAAGGCCGTCTCCTGCCTTTTGATTTAGACTGGCATTGGTATTTCGGGAAAAATGAAAGAAAGCACAGAGGTATGCAGATGTGGAATGAAAATGTTCAGCTCATTCTGTTTATTTCAGCTATATTAACAGCAGATGAGATGCTTCTTGTATTTACATCCTGTAAGACTACTTCTTTACTGAAATTTTGTTGTATTTTATCTTTCATTTGTTTCTGAACTTCTACTTGGTCAATTTTCTTCTCTTTATTTCCAATTTTCTTCCCTTCCTTTTCCAGTTTAGTAAATAAATTATATATTTAATTGTGATCACTTTGGAACTTCTTTGGTTATACTATCGTTGAAATTAATTTGAAATGAATAAGAGTTGACAGCATCCGCCTGACATAAGCGTACTTGGATAGCCAGGTCAGTTTATGTATTGGTACACTAAAAGACATTTTAACGACTATTTTTTTTTGTTATCCGTGTATTATGTGTTGTTTTGCTCGCCAACATTTGTAACTCCGCTCTCGAGTTCTTTAATACACGTGTAGAACGTGTCTGTTAAACAGAAGAGGTAACGGGTCTGTTTTGTGGGCAAATCACCACCACGTCTCCCACGCTTCCTTCTTTCCCCCATAGGCTACAGAACTCTGGAATTAGAATCACCCCACGGTTTTTTGGTTTGGTTTGTTTTTTATTTTACTCACTTTTCAAAAAGGAATATATTTGATTACCTCTGAGTTAACTCTTGGATCCGAATCGTTTTTGTGATTGTGTCTGACATTTTTTTATTCAGGCATAGTTTTTACAAGGAAATACCTGGATATTAAGTAAACAGTTTGGATACTTTTTTGACAAGTACATATACCCGTGTAACTGCCACCCCGATTAAAACAGCCGGGGCTGTCATGGGGCTCGCTTCGCTTGTTTCCTAGCTTTAGAGGCCACTGTTCTATGCTGCCTATTTTGTCTAATGTCTGAAAACAGTAATTTCCTACATTTCGTCCAATTTTTATACTTCTTTACAGTGGGAGGGCAAATTGGGTCCCAGTTGCTCCATCACACCCATAAGTGGAAGTAAAATCGATAACTTTGAACTTTGTGTCAGTGGTGTGTTTCTCTGCCATTTCACTTCTCTTCATGTCCTTTGATTCTAGAATTTTCTTCTTTCTCATTTGTCGAATAACATTCTTTTTTAAATTATCAGTTTGATGCTATATCAGAGGAACGAAAATTCTTCCCATTAAGTGGGGCCATTTGCATGGAATTTCAGAATATTATCTGCATTTGGCTTTGACACAACAAATTAAAATATTAATATATATGGGTGAGATTAGTTTCTTCTTAGGCTCTTTAAAAAGTTTCCACCGTGAGAAGAAAGGAAGGCCCCTTATGACTTCTCATCATCTTGAGGTTCAAAAAACATGGTTACCTCTGACCGCTTTGCAGTTGGTTACACCTGCCCAGTCGTTTCCAGGTCTTGGGGGGCAGCTGTGCCGGCGCCATGCCTGAGAGGTCGGACTAGTGTGGAACCATGTCTCTCTTCTTCTGTGGAACCTGAGCTGCTTTAAATTGAGTTTTAGTTTAGAATTATGATATCCTTTATTATGGGTAACTTTAAGTAGTTTAGTTGTCATTAGATGTAACTTAACTTTTATTACCTTTTTTGCTTACAGAGTTATGCAAAAAAAGTGTGTGGTAACAGGTATTGCCTAACTGCTTAAGGTAGCAAATTACTTTGCATTTCTAAGTTTAAAGCCATTTGTTTTCAAACCTAGTTCAGGACTCTGCCTCTCCTGTTTCTTAATTTGGTCCTGTTTCCATTAGCCTATATTACTCCTTCTCGTTGTAATTAGGACAGTGATAAATATTCAGTTGATTTCTCTTTTGCATTTAATATTTCAGTAACATTCTCAGTGTCGTAGTTTGCGGTCCTGGAAGAATGCCATAAACAAAACAATATTGCTTTCTCTTTCTTCTCTAAGGAAGAGTTTAGTAACTGCTGTTTGCTCATTTCTTCTCTGATACCTGTCTCTTCTGAACCCCTTTAATCTGCAGCATTCATTCTATTTCCATTTATTTTATAATTTCACGTGCTAATATCCTCATGTCATTAGTTGATTTTAGTTTTTTTATGTGTTTATCTCCCTAACTAGATGTCGAGTTAGTTCATGATAAGGACCTTATTTTAAATTTTGTTTTCTGCATGCTATCCTTAAATGCCTGTTTTATTCTTTTGAAAACTTTTTAGCCATAATTCTCACCACCTTTTAACTTTAATGCCACCCACTTCCATTACTTGGCTAGCCTTTTAAAGTGGGCCCATTCATAATGTGCCTTCATTTGTGGTATGCTATGCCAGAATTCTGTCCATTCCTGTTCCATAATTCTTTTATTCTCAGAGCTTTATAATATTAAAAATTGAAATGGCTCATCAAACATAAACATATAAAATGAGTATCAGATCTTTCCAGTATTAAAATCTGAACTATTTATGAACATTTGTCATATAAAACATTAAGGGCTATTAAAAATCATGTTTTCAAAGAACAGGTACTACACTTTGGGGAAATTTCATAATTAATTACTAAATAAAAAGCACGATACAAAACTACAGAGTAGAGGTAGTTTTATAAAATCACTATGTATGTGAGGAAAATGTCAAAGTATTTCCAAGTTTTCTATAAAATGAGCACGTATTTTATCTTTAGAGGAGAAAACCTCAGCAAATGGTAAGAAATAATCAGAGGCAGATTGCTTTTTAATGTGACATTAGATTTGATAAGGAAGCAGCATAGCGAGCAGTGGCTCCTGGCCCCGTTTGGGCAGCGTAATCGGAATCTGGACGTGCGACCTGGTGGCGGGTGTCTGGTGAAGCCGCCTGGAGAGCCCCGGGTGGAGCCTGGCGCACAGGCCGCCGTGGTTGCTTTCGGCTGACCACACATGCGTGTGTGTGTTTGTCTTCGTTTGGGGTCCTTGTGTTGGCGTGGGAGCTTGCAGGTACCCCGTGCTTCTGGTGGGGCTTCCATCTTCGTGTCAAAAATGTTGGTAGCTGCTCATATGCATACCTGCTCTATGAAAGGGCTCCAAATAGTTAAC
>NW_011888945.1:1410446-1425535 GCF_000151845.1 Pteropus vampyrus | reverse complement strand
GCCGGCGCCATGCCTGAGAGGTCGGACTAGTGTGGAACCATGTCTCTCTTCTTCTGTGGAACCTGAGCTGCTTTAAATTGAGTTTTAGTTTAGAATTATGATATCCTTTATTATGGGTAACTTTAAGTAGTTTAGTTGTCATTAGATGTAACTTAACTTTTATTACCTTTTTTGCTTACAGAGTTATGCAAAAAAAGTGTGTGGTAACAGGTATTGCCTAACTGCTTAAGGTAGCAAATTACTTTGCATTTCTAAGTTTAAAGCCATTTGTTTTCAAACCTAGTTCAGGACTCTGCCTCTCCTGTTTCTTAATTTGGTCCTGTTTCCATTAGCCTATATTACTCCTTCTCGTTGTAATTAGGACAGTGATAAATATTCAGTTGATTTCTCTTTTGCATTTAATATTTCAGTAACATTCTCAGTGTCGTAGTTTGCGGTCCTGGAAGAATGCCATAAACAAAACAATATTGCTTTCTCTTTCTTCTCTAAGGAAGAGTTTAGTAACTGCTGTTTGCTCATTTCTTCTCTGATACCTGTCTCTTCTGAACCCCTTTAATCTGCAGCATTCATTCTATTTCCATTTATTTTATAATTTCACGTGCTAATATCCTCATGTCATTAGTTGATTTTAGTTTTTTTATGTGTTTATCTCCCTAACTAGATGTCGAGTTAGTTCATGATAAGGACCTTATTTTAAATTTTGTTTTCTGCATGCTATCCTTAAATGCCTGTTTTATTCTTTTGAAAACTTTTTAGCCATAATTCTCACCACCTTTTAACTTTAATGCCACCCACTTCCATTACTTGGCTAGCCTTTTAAAGTGGGCCCATTCATAATGTGCCTTCATTTGTGGTATGCTATGCCAGAATTCTGTCCATTCCTGTTCCATAATTCTTTTATTCTCAGAGCTTTATAATATTAAAAATTGAAATGGCTCATCAAACATAAACATATAAAATGAGTATCAGATCTTTCCAGTATTAAAATCTGAACTATTTATGAACATTTGTCATATAAAACATTAAGGGCTATTAAAAATCATGTTTTCAAAGAACAGGTACTACACTTTGGGGAAATTTCATAATTAATTACTAAATAAAAAGCACGATACAAAACTACAGAGTAGAGGTAGTTTTATAAAATCACTATGTATGTGAGGAAAATGTCAAAGTATTTCCAAGTTTTCTATAAAATGAGCACGTATTTTATCTTTAGAGGAGAAAACCTCAGCAAATGGTAAGAAATAATCAGAGGCAGATTGCTTTTTAATGTGACATTAGATTTGATAAGGAAGCAGCATAGCGAGCAGTGGCTCCTGGCCCCGTTTGGGCAGCGTAATCGGAATCTGGACGTGCGACCTGGTGGCGGGTGTCTGGTGAAGCCGCCTGGAGAGCCCCGGGTGGAGCCTGGCGCACAGGCCGCCGTGGTTGCTTTCGGCTGACCACACATGCGTGTGTGTGTTTGTCTTCGTTTGGGGTCCTTGTGTTGGCATGGGAGCTTGCAGGTACCCCGTGCTTCTGGTGGGGCTTCCATCTTCGTGTCAAAAATGTTGGTAGCTGCTCATATGCATACCTGCTCTATGAAAGGGCTCCAAATAGTTAACTCACAAATTTTTTACAGTTGGCTTTGAAATGAAGCTAAGACATACATATTTAACATAGGTATTTAGGTAAATACTAAATATATTCTCTCCTGTCAAACGAATGTGCCTGATTTTGTTTAGGGTCTTACCCCTTATTGACTTATGGGGCAGCTTTGGAGTTGTGGCACTGGGACACCGGGGGTGGCAGCCTTGTGCTCTCCGTCTCTAGATAACTGAGAGACACTGTGTGTATTTTATTTCAAGAAAATGCATGCGCAGAGAGCAATGGTAAATTGGTAATAATAAGTTGGATAATGCAAGGAGAAAAATTTCTCTTTGAGGTTTTTTGTTTACAGACTTTATAATAATTCTTTCAATTACACTTAGCCTTTGTCGTCATGTCATTGAGCTAATAGCAGAACTGGAGGGGTAGAAGTCAGGCTTGTGGATCTTGTGTCCTAATAGTTCTTTATGTCAAGGTCACTTTCCTTTTGAACTGATTAAACCTGTATTTCGAAGTGCTGTGGAAAGAAGTTTGCAGACTGATGTTTACGTCCCCTCACTGATGTTATGAGAAGTGACCTGAATTTTCAATTCAGACATCATCATTTTTTGGTAGGAAGGAGAAACTTTATACAGCTTCATTTTTAAATGGCAGCCAGTTGCTTTTAGATGGTGCCATTGAAATGTATCACATTTTAATTTTTTTTCTGTTGTCATCTTCATTTTGACACTTAAAAGTCTTAAAGAAACGTTTAGTGATATTCTAGTTAAAATGTCAGTCCTGATTTCTTTTCTAAATCTTGGCTATTATAGCGTTGGCAAAGTATTTTAGATTTGAAATATGTTAATAAAATTTTAGTTATGAGTTAAGGTAGTTTCTTCAGAAATAGCTAGCTTTGGCTAGAGTGCAATGCCAAGGAAGTAGCTCCTTTATTTTGTTATAATGGAGTCTTGCTGTATTAGAAAAAGTATGGTATGAGCTCAGAGAGCCTTCAGTGTAGTGGGGCTCTCATTATAATAGCCTGATTTCTAGGTTGATTCTCATTATTATAAGTTTAATGAATTATTGCCTGATGGAAAGCTTGAAAATTGAAGTTGATGTGACATAGGTCAAAACAATAAATCAGAATTTTATACTGATGCGTATTAAGCCAGAATTTGTCTTAGGAAAACCCCTTTTGAACCCGAATTATATTAATGAGCTAGTCTAAAAGTTGGCCTTTGGAGAGTAACTTTACCAAAATTCCTTCTTGTGAGTTTTCATTTCTTCATGTCTTTCACTGAGTCCCTGACCCCTGCTGAACGCCTGTTCTCAGGCTGCAGGCTTTGAACATGCACACGTGTCTGTGTAGCTACCACTGTTGCCAGGAAAGGAGCCACAGGGCACAGCAAAAATCAAGGTGCCCAGTCTGCAAATTAGGGGTTTGGTGCTCACACGCACCTTAGTATATTGGTTAGTTTCTACTTATTAAGCAGTGTTGACGCGCCAAACCCTAGAGTTCCAATCTCTTCTAAGACCGGGCTGAAAAGTAGACTTACCTGTAACACACAGGCCTGCTTACTGTCAGGTTCTGATCCAAGTGTCATATGTGTTGCCCATTTGCTGTCGAACGCTCTGTCTTAACTAGGTCCTGCCTTACTCTGCAGGTTGCTTCTCAGTTTTCCTTTAGGTACTTTAACTTGGGATTCCTATTTTTTGAATTCCAAGGTATCTGAGATTTTAGGACTGCATGTATATAGTGGTTATATTTAAACCTCAAGGAGGAAAATTAACTTCTATGACAGTGAGGAAATCGTGAATAAAAAAAATTTTAAAAAGGACATATTTTATGCATTTGCAAAAGGCATCTCCAGTCGTTGGAAACTATATATTTTCACGAATATTTTCTCAGTTAAGTAGTGGCCCTCATTTATCACTTCTGATATTCTACTGATACTTGAACTACAGCTATATAGATATTCTGTTTAAAAATTTCCTCATTCTTCCTGAAAGAAAAGCAATTCTAAAATGAGTTGAAAAATGTTAGTTTTTTGATTTGCAGTTTTCGATGCTTTTCAAAAAAATCTTTTGAAAATTTTCAATAAACAAGATTCTTAATAAACAAGATAATACAGAATATCAAACATTGAATAAATACTAACTAATTTTAATCAGACTATTTGAAAAGGTGCATGAAATTATAAGCTCTTTCCAACCTCATATTTATTTAACAAGACAACTCCTAACGGGCTGATATTTCTTGTTTGACAAATACCTTTTTGTGAGTATATAGCTCTTTGCAAATAATTTTAGTTGTTAATGTCCCTTAAAATGTGAAACGACTAGTCCAGTAAAATTGGTGGGAAACAATTGTTATCGAGCTCCATTTTCCCCTTGATACTAAGCTGTGTGGGAAGTAAATTGTACGCCTCCTTAGTCTGAGACGTGTGGGAGTCGGTGTCAGGCAGGAAAGGATGCAGTTAAACGGGCAGCACTTGCTTCCTCTGGAGCTCCAGAACCCTCTGTGGTAAGTTCGGTTTCTGCCAGTCCTGATCAGCTGTGTATAACTGTAATGAGAAACGGGAAAGCAATGGGATTTTGCCACGAATTGGTTAAATCAAGTATTGAAATTTTATTAAATCTCAAAAATACCTTGTAGCCGCTTGGTGAAATGGTTAACATGGTTGCTGGTTTTTGCTTAATAAAGATAAAAATAAGTTTAAAGGTTTTTCTTAAACTTCAGCAAAGACTGAGCTGTTCATCTAATGTTATATAATTTATCACTTATAAAATTGGAACTGGAGAGAAATATAAGACTTACAGACTATTCTGAGAATACTGAAAATATTTCTAAAGGGTTTGACTTCAACATAGTTATAAACTTAAGTATCAAACCTTCATCGTTTGGAAAGAAAAATTGATTTATTAGCTTTTATTGAAGGTTCACTGAAAATAACTCAGTAATTTTAACTACTGCTAGTACTAATTAACTCCTATTTTCAAGGAACCCAGTGACAATGGACCTCTTTTTACTGAATTAAAGTTCTACCAGCGAGCTGCCAAACCAGAGCAAAGTAAGAAATATAACACATTATGCTTTTAACGTGACCACTGTTCGTTGTATTTTTGGTTTAAGACAAGACTAAAACATTGGATCTTATATTATGGTTCTTTATATTTTACTTTATAAATGTATCCTATTTAAATGAGATTTGTATAAAAGAATTTTGGTCTTTTAATGGGTTTATTTTAAGATTTCATGTGTATCTATATGTAGAATAAAGTTAATAAACAAATTATGATTTAGGAAATGTTGTTAAAAGTTGAGAAATCTAATCCATGAGTATGGCTCAAGGATCTCCAAATCTTTTTGAGTATTTTTTAAACTCTGGAGAACATAACTTGGGGTGGGGGTGGGGACGGGGGTGGGGGTGCCAGAATTGATGAACTGGAACAGACTATCCAGGTGGAGAGCAGGGCCTCTTCTGCCTCCTTGGGCCCTTTCTGTTCCCCTCCCCTCCCCTCCTCTCCCCTCCCCACTCCTCCTCACCCCTCTGAGAATCCAGCGAGTCTCCTTGTCAGAGAGGCTTGACGGTCTCTCCAGGAAGCCTCCCATCTTTCCTAGAGCTTGATTTCCTAGTTGGGGACTTTAGAATGAGGTAAAAAACTTTGAGATTGGGGTAATTGAAAAGTCTTTCTAAGGAAGCAAGTAAACATTTACATAATTAAGGCTATAAATTGTAACCACAGTACTGTGGTTTGATTTTTTTAAGAATGTTTTTTGCAGATTTTTAATTGTAAAGACAATGTTTAGGGCAGGATAAAATATTATTGTGGGTTAATAAAAATGCTTTGAATTACTTTTTATCTGTTATAATGTACTGTTTACTTTCTTTTTTATGAATAAATAAAAGCGAATCTTATAGGTATAAGTACATTTTACTCTTAATGATTTAAAAGATTATTTACGGCAACAGAATCGAAATCACAAGCATCTGTTTTAATTTGTAGTTCAGAAATGGATTCGTACCCATAAACTGAAGTACCTGGGTGTTCCTAAATATTGGGGGTCTGGTCTACACGATAAAAATGGAAAAAGGTAAAAATATACATGTTTGTTTCTCTCCTCCCTTTTCTGAGCAGTCACTGTAGTCGGTTTAGTTAAGAATCTCTCCCTGAGCACCTGCGGTGCTGCTGGGCCTCCTCTGGGCTGAGCGGGGGTGTGACAGGTGAGCAAGGGGTTAGTGCTGCCCTCTGCTTCCCACAGGACAGGTTGTGACTCGATGTCAGAAACGGCAGCGCCTCTCGCCGGGGCGGGGGTGGGGGGTGGGCTTGTACCTGCAGCCACGGGCTGCAGCCCAGCTGACAAGTAGGAACAGAGCCAGATCTGTCCTGCAAACAAACAAAAAACTCCACATCCCTTATGGAGAAGGAAGCCCTTCGGCTTCAGCTGGGTCTTTCGTGTTGGATGTGTCATCTGCCCTCCGCAGCGTCCTGCCTTTTGTGAGGTTTCAGTCCGGCTAGGAGGGAAGACTAGCACGAAACGTGTGTGAGACAGAACAGTTACATCAAAATTGTATGATTCTGACTCTCGTGGGTCTTAGGAGTTTGGAAAATGGTGAGGATGTTTTGGCGTAGTTGAGTAGGAGAAAACCTCTGGTAGATTGATGTATAATCGATCCCTTTTCAGTAGTTGAGTGGCAGTGTGTGGAGTTAGGCTGGTTGCTGAGCTTTGAAGTTTGGGATTTGTGGGATTTGAATGCTTTCACCAGCAAATAAAGGAAAACTTTGGTTCAGCTCGTAGGTAACTAGCAAGGGCCCAGGTCCCTTTACCTTGCCCTTTGTCCTCCTTGTCTCAGCTGTGTTCTCTATCAACCCCGGACTGCGTGGCCTTGAGGTGGCTGCCCTAATTGGTGGCTTCTCATGCACACAGTACCCCCCAGGAGAAGATAACTTCCGGTGGGTGTCACTTTCCTAGAGAGAATCCCTTGGCTTGGCGTCTCGTGGCAGACTGACCTCTGTCCTGTTTTTCAGTCCGAGTTTGATTGGAGTTCATTTTGAAACAGTCACCGGCCAGGGCCGAGTGGTCACGGCGGTTGGCCCGGGCACGTGTTGGCTGCGTGGAGGAGGACGGAATGCGCGAGCCAAACTGGCTTGGTGAGAGAGGAGAGAGAGCTGGGCGCGGTGTGGGCGGGCAGCCGCCTGGGCCCTGGCAGGCCTCCTCGTGGAGCCACGTGTCCCCCAGGGAGAGTGGAGACTCCCGGAAGTGATGCTCAGTGTCTGTCACATGTGTTTTGCTGGAACAAGGTTCTATATTTTATGAGATTTTCTGGAGAAATAGTATAGATCAAGGACTGAGGAAGTAATTTAAGAGTAAGGCTTCTAGAGCCAGACTGCCTGGTCCGTCTGCGTTTGGTCCCTGAAGACGTGTGCCTGGGTGAGTGATTCCTTTTTTGCCTTGTTTTTCTCATCTGTGAAATGAAGTAACAGCTGCTCAGTAAGAGTGATTAAAGGTAAAGCTCTCGGTAAATGTGTAAAACCCATGTTAGCTTTTACTCTCAGAGGAGTCTGTCATCCGTTGAATGTGAACAGCTCCTGGTTCAGAGAATCACCGAGGAGGGGGATGCGGACGCAGGGCAGGGCAGGGCAGGCCTCGGCCTGCGTGCGGCCTGTCCGCCACCCTTCCTTAGCAAGCGAAGGACACGTGTGTGAAGGAGAGAAGGAGGTGAACTTGGAGACTGAGGCGGATCTCGAAGACTCAGGGAGGCAAGAGCGGTTTGGAACCTGTGTGTTGAACTAGGGACGGTGACAGGATGGTGCAGGTGGCGTTTGAGAACTGGTTTACGTGGTGTACATGCCGCATCGGAACCTGTGAAGAGGGGACTTGGGCAGGAAACACCCTCACAGATGACTTGCTAGAAAGCAGATAGCATGTGGTGGCACTCCAGGGCACAGCGGTTGTACCCCTCAGGAACAGCACGTTATCAAATGATTGGAAGGGCAGTGTGGTGGGGGGACTGGAGCATTTTAAAGGTAGAATAACAGAATTTTTCACCTCCTTCCAAAATTTTGGGATACACTTTTTTTAAACAACAAAAATTATATCACAATAAAATTTAAACATCACTGAACTAGATTGCACTCAGCTCCATCAGGCGTGGTTCCGGGGTTATGTTTAGTTTTCCATATTTCTATCACTTGTAAGGTGGGGATAATTGTACTTACTTTTTGGAGTCATTGGGAAGATGAAATGAAAACATGCAAATCGTAAGGGGGATTTTCTGGCACATAGTATGTGCTCAGTAAATGTTAGTTGCAGTCATCATCGTTATTTTCCTTCCTCCCTCCCTCCCTCTCTTCCTTTTCCCCTCTCTGCCTTCCCTTCTTTCTTCCTCTCTCCTCCCTTCCTTCCTTCTTTCCTTTCTCTCTTCCTTCCTTTGTTTTGGGAATGGCACCTTTTCTTAAAGTTGCCAACACTGTCAAAGCACATTTTACCTTATACAGTCTTATCCCGTTTTGTGATAAAACAGCCACTTAAACAGGACGTGTGCGCGCGCGCGCGTGTGTGTGTGCGTGTGCGTGTGCGTGCACGTGTGCGTGCGGCTCCTGTGAAGTGACCAGGGCCTGGAGAGCTGGTGGGGATGGAAGGGGGACTCTGTCCACTGACTGACAGGAGCGCAGCGGGAGAACTTCCGTGGGGACTAGAGGGTGCTGCAGAGTCAGGGACCCCGGAACCAGACTCACTGAGTTTACCTTTAACGTGCCATTTACTAGTGGCCACCTTGCCTCTCAGCCTGTCTCTTCCATAGCGTGAAGTTGCCGGAAGTGTCTCTGAAATCACCTCCAAGGTATTGATTTGCTTTTTAGGTTGACGCTCTTAAAAATAATCATTTTGGTTCTTACAGAAATAAAGATGTAGAAAGTAAGATTGTTCTTCCAGCCCCACCCGTCCACCAGAGAGCCTTCCTTTCCCCTGAAACTCATTTGAATTAATATGTATATAGTGCTGAGAACAGGGTCAGAATAAAAATGTTATCTGCTGCCATTATGAAGTTATTTCTATTGATTTACATTTTCCTGTTGTTTGCATTGTTTCACCCAGGTTTTTGGGAGGGTGTGTTGTACCTCGATGGTTTTGCTTTAGGGGAGTTACTTAGGAATAACTCTCATTTTACTGTTCAGTGGTAGAAATGCCTTCCCAGAGGAACATGGTAAAAACTTAGGTGCGGCACACAGAATCCCGCTCCAGGCGATGTGTGTTTAGAAATGGTGAGGCAGTTAAGGGGCTGTCACCGAGTGCTGTGGCCTGTGCGTGTGAAGCAAGACCTCCTTGATGGGATTTGTTAATAGATCTCTCGTCGAATTGAACAGTTTCTTTTAGCCCTTTTTGAGACTGTCAACAGAGGTGGTACTTTTGTTACCCGTGCATATTTGTATACATTTTTATAATAATCACACTCTCACATCACTCATTTGTAAAATACAAACACGTACACGTGTGCTCATCCGTCGATGTTGGAAAACCCGTTGTTACGAAGGAAATCAGGCCGTCAGAATTGTCCCTGTGTTACCTTGGAGGTCCAGGTGCTGGGAGATCATGGATGAGCACGTGCGCCAGTAATTGTGTGGCTTCGGACAAATCACTTTCCCTCCACAGACATTAATTACTTTTTAAAAGATGTTCAGACGGGATGATCTCTTATTCTCTTCCAGCTCAAAAATGGATAGAATTCTGAATCCTTTGTTTGGCGTATGGTCTTATACGTTAGCTCTTCCTTCCCTGTTGAACTTGTCATATCGTATTTTTATCTTAGAAACTTGTAAGTGGGATTCTTGTGTCCTGCCGACGTGTGGTGTAGTGGTCAGAAGCGTGGCTCTGCCACTTACTGGAGCACGAAGTACTTCTCATCATGATGCATTTTGAGTGTGGTCTCGATTGATTTATTGGGTGATTTAACTAGACAAGTCAGAACCCAGGAAACTTTGTAAAGATTGACGTGGTCCTCAGAGCAGAAGATGAGCCGTGTCACCACAGCTGGGTGATGCTTCTCGGGCCACGCTGACGTATGGCGCGTGGCTGCCGAACCTTAGAGTCAGAGTGCTAGGAAAGTCCTTAGGGAGTGTGAGCCCTGCCTCCTCACTCACCCATGTCTGTGGAGACTGGGTCCTGAAGAAGCGATGTGACTTGACTAAGGTGACATATTTGGTTTGTGGCAAAACCAAAAATCTTCGCATTTTTCAAGAGTATTTCCTCTTCCCCAAATCTTGTCTGTTGAGTATTTCATATACAGTCCTTTTACATCGTTTAAGCGATTTTATTGAATGCAGCTATTGTTACAGCATCTCTTGACAATCTTGATTTTAACGGAATGGTATGTAATACTGCTATGCTAAAATGTGCCTTAAAAATAGAGAAAATCGGTCACAGGAAGATAATATCTAGAAGCATAAATTAGCTATGAGAAAGAACGCTGATATCATTCTCAGATTGTTCTATTTTACTGTGAAAGAATCTGTTGGATTCTCTCTGTAACTTACTGGAATACTGTCTCCTGTACTGGCCACGGCCAGGAGGCCCCAGGAAAGCTCTCTCAGCTCTTGAGAATTCTAGTTAGAAGAAATTGTTTCAAATGTTTGTCTTTCTTGCCTTTTCTCTCTTCCTAAACATTGTCTTGAAAAGCTACTTCGAAAGAAGAGTACTCATTGCAAAGTAGATTTTCCCGAGTTATATTTTGTTCATTGACTTTTCTCATTTGCCTTTAGTTACAGGTTTATGATAATGGATCGCTTTGGGAGTGACCTTCAGAAAATATATGAAGCAAATGCCAAAAGGTTTTCTCGGAAAACTGTCTTGCAGCTAAGCTTAAGAATTGTATGTGAGCTACATGCTTCTTGTTTTTAATCCAGTAGAGCTAGTTGTGTTGAAGCTCGGTCCTCTGCTGGTCGGTGTCGGGCACTGCACTAATTTGTCCTGTGTGCTGCTTTCATAGCTGGATATTCTGGAGTATATTCACGAGCACGAGTATGTGCATGGAGATATCAAGGCTTCCAATCTTCTTCTGAGCTGCAAGAATCCTGACCAGGTAGTTTTATAACTTTAATTTCCACTATTTAGAACCTGTTGTTTGAAAACATGTATGGTTCCTTTGAACTTTCGAACCCATACAGAAGTTTTACTTTTTGAAGTAGATAGGGTAATAATAACATTTCTTCTTGACACTTTTATCTAGTTAACATTCTACATTTTTGATGGGATTTGTTTGGCACTTTATCAAGTTGGCTATTTTGCCCTAAATAATATTCAGAAGAAGTGCTTGTGATACAAAATGAATTTCAAATAGCTATTTGGGGGTGGAAGCTTAAAATTATATAGTGCACCAATGAATTATGTTTGCCTGTCTGCTTTGTCATTTTTTTTATTTCCTTTGTTCAAGAAATCCATCAAATGAAAGTGTTCTGTTACTTCGAAAATTTGGTCTTTAACATGTTGATTATTCAAATCAATTGGTTTATAGAAATATCTTAGCTGTCTCGATTTGTGTGCAGTTAGGGTGTGGAATTCAAATCTGCATTTTTTTAGTTTATTACATTTGCTTTGTAGTTTTTACTTTTTAAGGAAAGGAGAAAAGCTAATGTTATTTTACCTTTATTTGGGTTAGTTTAGGTAATGTAAAGGAATCTGTAACTTTCGTGTAGCCGCTTCCATGATTCTCCTAAGCGAGGTTTGGTTGACACGCGTTGGCGCGTGACTGCGCTTACTGCTCTCCGTGTCTCACTTCTCACTTGATCTTGTATGAGGAAAGAATATTTAAACAGTATAAATGTGTTTGTGTCGATAGTCCGTACTTTATTTTGCTTTTCCTCAAACCCGTATTTAACTTTCTCTTGCTTAGTTTTTCCTTCATCCTTGGCTTCTCTTTCTGTGATCTCGTATGTCTGCTTCCCCTCCTCCATCTCCATTGTGGTGGCCATAAAGGCTCTATGTACGTATAACACATGTTTTAGCTTAAAAACAAACAAAACGTAGCTCAGAGTCTGAATGACAAGGACTCCATTAATTGAAGTAGACTGGATTTATATAATAAATAAAAATACAACCCATTTCAGTTTGTAGTTGACTAAAACATGCTGCCTTTTGTCTGTATGGAAATATTTCTACAGCTCTTTTATTTGGGCATATCTTTAGATGGGATTTTTTTTTTTTTTTTTTTTTTTTAGTATTAGATGTATGTGCCAGGTCATCCCCATATTTTTACTTCAGTTCCCTCTCGTGACCAATTGCATACATTGGTGAGACAGTTACCCAGAACTAGAGATGTAATATGAGGCTATGGAATAGAAGAAAGCCAAATTTATTAGCTTTCGATGCTAATCAGGCCCACACGAACGTGCCCACAGATGTGTGTGTGTGTGATATTATAATTTAGTTTTAATTATGAAGGCTTGACTTAAATATATAATATTTAAATGTAGATAAGAGCCTCATCTAAAAGTTCTTCAGATCATTTTTATGATCTGAAATATTTTTATGAAGCGAATTGGTCTTTGATTATTTTATAAGTGGTGAAGCAGAGGCATAGAAGACTACTAGAAAACTACTAAGACTACATAGAAAACTACTGCATCCCGTGCCGGCTAAGCTCGCGGTCATACACGAGTGTGGCAGTTGTGTCGCAGTGTCGATGGTTTACTCCGTGCTCAGTTTTGTTTCAGACTGTAAGAAAAAGGATGAGTGTATAATCCTCGCTCAAACTGAGGAGACAAGATTAATGATAGCACATATTTAGGTAAACAATATACAAAATCAGGTGATATTATCTGGGCTGTAGCTACATGGCCATATAATATTTTTCTTTAAATAAAGTCTTTCAGAATTAAGCCTTTGCCATTGTTGGCATATAGGCTCTAACTTGTCTGGGTGCTGTGCTGTGGCCTTATAGTGAAGTCACCCTTAAATGCCAGCACTTCGTTTTGGCCTTTAAAGGGGTGTATGTGCCTCACTCTGCCTTAAGTTTGTCTTGGTACTTGGAAACTTACAGGTGTACTTGGTAGATTATGGCCTTGCTTATCGATACTGCCCGGAAGGAATCCACAAAGAATACAAAGAAGACCCCAAAAGATGTCACGATGGCACTATTGAATTCACCAGCATCGACGCGCACAATGGCGTGGGTACGTCCATGATAGTTGAACAAAAACCACAGCTGATGTTTTCCACCAGATGCCTGCACCGTTCCCGGTTCCGCATGAGTAAATAAGTAGATGAGACTGAAGAGGCAAGATGGATGGGGGCGGAGGGCGAGGCTAGCCCCCCCGTGCCCGTGCGACTGACAGCTCCTGCCGGAGCTTCGGCTTCAGAGACACCAAGGTTTTCAGCAGTGAATGTGGTTCAATCGGCTGCAACGCCCATTTCTTTTTTGGTTACATTTAGCTTGATCGGAATGTCCTGTCCCACCCACCCCCTCTTTTCCCCCCTTCCCCTCCCTGCCCCTGCCCCCCGCACACAAAAGTCTGTAAGCTCCTGCCGGAGCTTCGGCTTCGGAGACACCAAGGTTTTCAGCAGTGAATGTGGTTCAATCGGCTGCAACGCCCATTTCTTTTTTGGTTACATTTAGCTTGATGGGAATGTCCTGTCCCACCCACCCCCTCTTTTCCCCCCTTCCCCTCCCTGCCCCTGCCCCCCGCACACAAAAGTCTGTAAGTTTCTTATGCAGCTCTAACTTTATAGCAGATAAACTTTATTTTGTCATCTGTTTCTTAGCCTGTTTCTTCAGCAGGCGTTTCTTTTTTCCGTGCCCAACACCGTGGGGTGCTAAAACCCCCAGTTCTCTGGCCCTCTTAACAGCTCACAGCATTTTTAATATCTTCAGGTTTTCCAAGGGCAATATTAAATGTCATTGTTTTATAATTTGTTTCCTAGACTGATAGTCTCAGTTTGAAAACTCTCGCGTTTGCCAATTTGGGTTTTAAAGTTAAATTATTAGTTGGAGGTAATTATTTCTTTTATACTCCCCAATGTTCAATACTTTTTTTTAAATGCAGTCAAAATTTTATGATGAGAAACAAGACTGTAGAGTTGAGTGTTGCACAATTATTGCTTTAGAAATACTTGAAATTATACCTTAAAAATTATTTTGGTAAGCTCATCCTGCTGCTTCTGTGTTCACAGCCCCGTCGAGACGCGGTGACTTGGAAATACTTGGCTACTGTATGATCCAGTGGCTTAGCGGCCATCTTCCCTGGGAGGATAATTTGAAAGATCCTAACTATGTTAGAGATTCCAAAATTAGGTAAAGGAGACTTATAATAACTTATTTGGGGCAAACTCATGATAAGGCAAATGTTTTTCAGTCAGAATTTCTGTACTGGAACTGTAGTTTCAACTTATACTAATGTAGAAATAAGAAAGTATGTGTTAAACAGTAAGATTCCTTGGTCTCTTGTGTAATTTATCTTAGAGGAATGTCCGTAAGCATATTTAGGGTGTGACACAGTGCTACTCAACGTGCTGTTTACTGCTATTGAATATTAATAATTTTCTATGGCATCAAGCTTCAAACAATGACTCATTCTTTAATTTTTAACAGATACAGAGAAAATATTGCAGGTTTGATGGACAAATGTTTTCCTGAGAAAAATAAGCCAGGTAGGAAAAGACCTTTTACGTATTCACAGGGATTTTTTTTTTTTTCTGGGAGAAAAAAAAAAGTCACGATGTCCACGGACTGTCCCTTCACGTCAGCGTTTAGGTGTGGGACCCGCTGTCATCAGAAAAGCACTTCGCTTCCAAGAAGCGGGCTACACGAGTACTTGAGCTCCATTCAGTTATTCATTGCTTTCAGGAAAGGGACCAAATCTCATGTATTCGTTCACCTTTTCTACTGAAATTTTACTGTGTGCCAGGGACCTTTCGAGACACTAGGGATGTGACAGTGAACAAAACAAATTCCTGTCCTCACGAAGCGAAGGCTCTAGTTGGGAGAGAGAGATGGTAACCAAATGAGTGAATTTTACAGGATATCACGTGGTTCGTACGAGGGAGAGGAGAAGAAAGCAGGGAATACAACAGGGTGGGCAGGGGTGGCCTGACTGAGGAGGTGACACTGAGCAGTTGTAGGAAGGAAACGAGTGAACCATGTGGGAATCCGGGAAGAGACTCGCGGGCAGAAGGAACGTAAGTGCCTGGTGTGTGTGAAGGATGCGTCCTCGTAGGCCATTTAATAAGGTCTTGGCTTTTACTTTGAGCAAGAGTGTAAGATTTGGAGTAGAAAGTGACACGAACTGTCTGTCTTTAAGGGACATCGCGCTAGCTTCTGCTTTGAGGGCTGCTGCTAGGGGAGCAAGGCAGGGAGCGAGCGGGAGCAGGCTGGGAGGCTCCTGCGATGGCGCAGGCAGAGGAAGTGGCAGGACTGAGACGTGGATGGTGGGTGTGTTTAGAAGTCTTTTCAAGCCTTTGCTTAATTGTTTCTCTTCTGGGATTTCTGCTCTAACCTTATGCTATTTGAAGTTGCAAGCCCCAGCAC
>NW_011888945.1:1405220-1410396 GCF_000151845.1 Pteropus vampyrus | reverse complement strand
AAATACTTGAAATTATACCTTAAAAATTATTTTGGTAAGCTCATCCTGCTGCTTCTGTGTTCACAGCCCCGTCGAGACGCGGTGACTTGGAAATACTTGGCTACTGTATGATCCAGTGGCTTAGCGGCCATCTTCCCTGGGAGGATAATTTGAAAGATCCTAACTATGTTAGAGATTCCAAAATTAGGTAAAGGAGACTTATAATAACTTATTTTGGGCAAACTCATGATAAGGCAAATGTTTTTCAGTCAGAATTTCTGTACCGGAACTGTAGTTTCAACTTATACTAATGTAGAAATAAGAAAGTATGTGTTAAACAGTAAGATTCCTTGGTCTCTTGTGTAATTTATCTTAGAGGAATGTCCGTAAGCATATTTAGGGTGTGACACAGTGCTACTCAACGTGCTGTTTACTGCTATTGAATATTAATAATTTTCTATGGCATCAAGCTTCAAACAATGACTCATTCTTTAATTTTTAACAGATACAGAGAAAATATTGCAGGTTTGATGGACAAATGTTTTCCTGAGAAAAATAAGCCAGGTAGGAAAAGACCTTTTACGTATTCACAGGGATTTTTTTTTTTTTCTGGGAGAAAAAAAAAAGTCACGATGTCCACGGACTGTCCCTTCACGTCAGCGTTTAGGTGTGGGACCCGCTGTCATCAGAAAAGCACTTCGCTTCCAAGAAGCGGGCTACACGAGTACTTGAGCTCCATTCAGTTATTCATTGCTTTCAGGAAAGGGACCAAATCTCATGTATTCGTTCACCTTTTCTACTGAAATTTTACTGTGTGCCAGGGACCTTTCGAGACACTAGGGATGTGACAGTGAACAAAACAAATTCCTGTCCTCACGAAGCGAAGGCTCTAGTTGGGAGAGAGAGATGGTAACCAAATGAGTGAATTTTACAGGATATCACGTGGTTCGTACGAGGGAGAGGAGAAGAAAGCAGGGAATACAACAGGGTGGGCAGGGGTGGCCTGACTGAGGAGGTGACACTGAGCAGTTGTAGGAAGGAAACGAGTGAACCATGTGGAAATCCGGGAAGAGACTCGCGGGCAGAAGGAACGTAAGTGCCTGGTGTGTGTGAAGGATGCGTCCTCGTAGGCCATTTAATAAGGTCTTGGCTTTTACTTTGAGCAAGAGTGTAAGATTTGGAGTAGAAAGTGACACGAACTGTCTGTCTTTAAGGGACATCGCGCTAGCTTCTGCTTTGAGGGCTGCTGCTAGGGGAGCAAGGCAGGGAGCGAGCGGGAGCAGGCTGGGAGGCTCCTGCGATGGCGCAGGCAGAGGAAGTGGCAGGACTGAGACGTGGATGGTGGGTGTGTTTAGAAGTCTTTTCAAGCCTTTGCTTAATTGTTTCTCTTCTGGGATTTCTGCTCTAACCTTATGCTATTTGAAGTTGCAAGCCCCAGCACTGTTGTTCTTTAAACTTGACCTTGAGGTTTTGCTATTCTTGGCCTTTCGCATATTTAAGAATCACCTTGTCCCTTCCCTGCACATCCCCTCCGTCGCCAGTGTGTGGAACTCGGGGTGCGATTGCGTTGACTGTAGACCAGTTGGGGACACTGACGTCTTTTACCATCGAGGCTTCCAGTCCACTAATATGGGGGGCGGGGATCCTCCATTCAATTTCGTCTCACTTAATTTCTCTCAACTGTGATTTATAGTTGTTTCTGCAAAAAAAAAATCTTGCCTATCTTTCATTTATTTGAGGCTTTTGATGCTATTACAAGGGATGTATTTTTTAAAATTTCATTTCCCAGTTGCTTGCTGTTAGTCTATAGAAATAAAAGTAGGTATTTATAGACTTAACTTTGCATCCTGTGACCTTGTTAAGTCACCTATAGTTTTTTTTTTTTTTTATAGTTTCCTTAGGATTTTCTACATATAGTCATGTTTGTGAATGAACTGTTTTATATCTCCTATTCCACTATGCCTTCTAGTTCTTTCCCTGCCTTCCTGTCCTGGTAAAAGCACAAGTGACCTTTCGGAATAGCAGTGGTGAAAGTGGACATCCTTGCCATTGTCCCCTCAGAAGGAAAGCGTTCAGTTTCACTGTGCTTGCTGACGTTTGTTTTAGGTTTTTTGCAGATCCCCTGTTATCAGATTAAGAAAGTCGAAGGGAGAGATTTTTTTGTCTCTTTTTTCCTCCTGTATCCCGAGAATCTAGAATCCTGCCTGACACATAGTGAGTGTTTAATAAACATTTGTGCGTGTGAGTGCGTGTATACGGTCGTGTGTGTATGAGGCTCTCACAGGATCTCTTGAGAGGTTGGGCGTGGTGTGTGGGAGGAGAATATTCTCGGCTTGCGGAGCCGGGAGGACAGAGTTCTTGGTAACCGAGACAGGGAACAGCGTAGGGGCAGCAGGGTTAGGGGCGGTTCAGGAGATTAGGTTTAGATTTGTTGGGATTTGAGGTGACAGTTATACATACATCCAAGAGCCACGGTATGAGGCCGTGTATGTACAGGTCTGGGGGTCCGGGGAGAGGGCCGGGCGGGGGACGTATGTGCGCATCAGGAGCCTGCAGACGGAGTTCTGATGCTGAAAGGTACTGATCTTGACTAAGTAAGATTCCTTCTTTTAGAGACGGTTCTGCCTCAGTGTAGAGCAAACCCTTCATCATTCAGAAGCTGATTTTTTCTCTTTTATGGGAAAACCAGACCCTGCCTCTTTTTTCAACCTGTTCTTGGTATATTTTATTTTTCGTTTACACAAAGCAAAAAATTATGTATATATATATTGGCTGTGCTATTCATTGTACTTAAGCACATTTTACTTAATAATCTTTAGGTCTTTTTGTATTTTTTGATACCTTTAAGACTACGGGAGTTATTTTTGTGCATGTTTACATTTTAAGTATGTCTTCTGTCTTACTGTCTTACTATTACAAAAATGTTTTTACATTGTATCTCAAAATATATTTTTTGAGTTATCTGACAATTACTGAGTTGAAAAGCATACTTTTCATTGAAGAAGTGATTTGGAAAAAATATTTTAACAAGATATATGTTTGCATTTAATTTGACTATAACCACAAACTACTTTCTTAGAAGAAATAAGTATGTTGTATTTATGATTAAAAAAGTTATAAAATAATTCTCTTATTTTTTTAGATGAAATTGCTAAATACATGGAAACAGTGAAATTATTGGACTATGTCGAAAAGCCTCTTTATCAAAATTTACGAGATATTCTTTTGCAAGGACTGAAATCTATAGGGAGTAAGGACGATGGCAAACTGGAACTCAGCGTTGCAGAGAACGGAGGTTTGAAAGCAAAAACTGCAACAAAGGTGAATTTTACTACTGAGTTAGTTATCCTTTGGACTTCCTGTGATTATAATGACAACAGATATTAATTTTAGTAAAGTAAATCAGTAGCTCAGTAGAGAAAATAATAACGGGTTGCTTGGCAATTAAACATTTATCACCGTTATGTAAAGGCAGACTCTTTAGGATACAGAAAAATTGTAGAGAATTGTAGGGAAATGAACATTTATATATTTCCTATATACAGTAGCAGGTTATTAAATTTCTAAAACGATTCTAACTCGGGGCAGCAGTATCTGGCAGAGGGATTTTGACGTGGCACTCAGTTCATTTAGGGTGTTCTTTTCCCCAAGCGAGCCCCTAGGATTGATCTTGTCTCTCAGTTTTTCCTTGTTTGTTGGTGTGGTCAAAGTATTTACCATTTGAAAACCGGCCTTTGGAAAATTACCATTTTAAAGTTTTCTTATTCGTTGGTGTGGTGCGTTTACCATTTGAACATTATTTTGCTCTTCACAGAGAAATGTTACTTTGTAAAGCTGTGTGTACGCATGTCGGGGATTAATTTTTTAGAGAGCAATTTAAGAAATAATGAACTTCATGGTAGAAGTATTGTGCAGCCATGTAAATAACTTGGTATCAGCTTAATTTTTAGATTTTACAGGTATACCTTAGCTTATTGGTTTATTATAAGTTATTTCTAATAATTGTTGATTTACTGATTTCCTTTACAATCCAAAAAATTATTTAATAAAACATGTTAGCTGCTATTATATGGAAAAGGAAACTGCTTTTAGAAGAAAGATATTCTTACGTTATTGACCAGTTTTACTGTCATTAACTCAGTTGTGGTAGATTCCTTTGGAAATATCATATCCCAAACTGTAGGGAAAGGGGTTGAAAACAGATTTTCTCTCTTTAAAATAAGAAGCAGCAAATTAAAGGATTTTTGTAATTCTAACTTATAAAAGAAATAGGAATTTGCTTTTTTGGCAAATAGTAATTTCATCACGGAATCTGAAATTATACACATGCATCACATAGACATTCTTCCCTGCAAGTTTTGTGTTAACTGCATCTACTCCATGTTTGTGGTCAGCAAGGGTGCCGAAAGCCATATCCAGCTTTGAAAGGAAGAGGATAAAATGGAAGCCTGAGTGGAATTTTCCAGGGAGTTAGTAAACTTAGAGTTTACATACATGGATAAACATAGAGCATCTTCTTGCTCAGGACAGATTTCTTTACATTAATACTTATAGCTAGCTTCTATAGTTGTTTCCCTAGAATTTACTCATTGAGAAGTAAAGGTCTCTTGCAGTGAGCACATGTCCAGAGCTGCTTCCCCTTCCTTTGCAAACCACTGTTTAGACCATGTGCTGGAGTGATTTGGTTTCTGCAGGCTGGCTGACTTTACAGCTGAGTAGGTCAGTCTGCTGCAGAGCGAACATCTGTGACCTAATAATTCCCTTGTGTCCTTGGGTAGATCAGAAGGCCAGGAACTCCTGTCGGATCATTGTGTAAAGCTACACGTATAAAGCTTCATTTAAGGGGAAACATGGAATACCAAATCGAACTATGAGGTTTCCTTAATTAGTTTACTGCTCTTATTTTTTATCTATCTATCTATCTATCTATCTATCTATCTATCTATCTATCTATCTATCTATCTATCTATCTGTCTGTCTATTTATTTATTCGTTCATTCATTCATTCATTCATTCATTCATTCATTTATTTATTGTGGTTGACACAGGGCTATTCTTAGTATTAAAAAGAAATTAGTAAAAGTTAGGATTAGGTAAGATCATGAAGTTGCTTTGTAGCCATGTAAGTGTAGGTGAGTTATTATTTTTCTTGGCTTTTTGTCTTTTTGTTTGTGAAAGTGAAAGAGTTGGACCTGAC
>NW_011888945.1:1389687-1404069 GCF_000151845.1 Pteropus vampyrus | reverse complement strand
ATTCATTCATTCATTCATTCATTTATTTATTGTGACTGACACAGGGCTATTCTTAGTATTAAAAAGAAATTAGTAAAAGTTAGGATTAGGTGAGATCGTGAAGTTGCTTTGTAGCCATGTAAGTGTAGGTGAGTTATTATTTTTCTTGGCTTTTTGTCTTTTTGTTTGTGAAAGTGAAAGAGTTGGACCTGACCAGTTTTCTTTTAAACTTTTCTTTTTTTTATTAAGCCCTAGAACATTTTCTTCAACTAAATTATAAATACCCCATATTTAAAACAAATAAAAGCAGAACTCCACTGATTGAAAAAGGTCGAAGGTGCCCTCTAAAGAAAAATTTTCTCTTTTGAGAAATAAGTGTTCCATTTCTTTTTTAGCGCAGGGTATATAATCAGGATGTCTTTTTTGCTCTCGTTACTAGGAAGCTCAGAGCTAAATATGATCCTATGGTTAGAGAAACTACATTAATCCTTAAATTAGATTATTTGCTCCTCCTTTTTGTCATAATTTTTAAAAGTTTTTTCAAATTTATTCAAATAATCCATATAAACTGTAGTTTTTGTTTTTGAACCCATTCATTTCTTGCAAATCCATTTTTAGAACTGCAGAGGACCTTAAGAGATTATTATGTGATTTATGCAAAATCAAGCATTGGAACTGAAGTTTCTTGACTCTTTTCGTTATACACCACATCCTCTGACTCGGTAGCTTACTTTAAGTCTGACAGCACTTAAGTTTATAAAAATCTTTGCTAATGCCTTATCTTTAATTTTTCTAGTTTTATTGAGATATAATCAACATAGAGTGCTATAAGTTTGAGGTGTACAGGATAATGATTTGACTTAAATGTATTATGAAATGATTACCACAGTAAGTTCAGAAAAAATAAGAAAGTATATGTTCTTTGTATTGATCAGACTCAGATCTTTTGGGAAAAGACAGATGTAATCAATTCAATATATGTTTCTCTTTATGTCCCTAAGAGATATCCATTATGGTATAAAACCTGTAAGAATTAATCAACAATGAAATGAAACACAGTTTCTATCCATTTTTTACAGCCGTGCTTGATTATGATACAAAATATTTGGAAACAAGCAAAATATGAATTGACTCACTGGGAAATGTTTTCTGTCTCAACAGCCTAAGAGTTTTATTTAAAGCACAGAATTCTGGAATGACGTAAAGCTGAAGAAGAAAGAGTCTAATAATCAATCTGCCCTTAAAAAGTACAGCCAAAGATTTTCATTGTTGATTAGAACTAAACACTTTCATTAGAATCTGGCAGTATAGTTCTAACAGTTATTAGATTTAGTGTCTACTCTTAAATCAACATTCAATAATTATGTATAAGGTCTAATTTATGTGCCTGGTCCAGGCTAGGTCTCTGGGGCTGCAAAGATCAATAACATTAGTTCTGTCCTTAAAGAATTTTGTCCTTTCCCATCTGGGGTAAGAACAGCTTAATTTACTAGAAGGAACTCAGCAAGTTAAAAGGACATTCATACCTCTATTAGCTATTTTCCTGTAGGGTTTTGATTAAGTTGCTTGCCCAAGCCAGCGAAAAGGGTGCTGTTGACTCGGCTCTCTTGGGTGTCACACCTGGGTTCACTGGGTAGATCTGGAGAGTGGCCCTGAAACTTGCTTTATTTTTTCATCTCTAGGCAGTGTGTATTGTTGCTCCTAATGAATGATGTGCACATACCCTGCTTGCCACCTCCAGAGTTTTTTAAGTTATATTATGCTAGTTGGCTTTTCTAGAATTTCTCAGAAAAATCACTACCCATTATTAAATAAGTCCCCGCTGGCACTTGGTACAAAGAGCCGAACAAGAGCAAAGGCCTTGCACTGCAAACCAGAGGTCTGCAGCCGCTCTGGTGGATGGCTTCCTCTTCCTCTGAGGTGGTCGTACCTCAGGCCTACTTCATTCACAGCGTGTGGCCTAGAGTTTAGGCTGGACTGCCCCGAGTAGACCCTTGCCCCAAGTAGACCCTCCACATTTGGTGAAAATTGATCTAGCTTTTTCAGCATGATAAAGAGAAACTATATTTTAAATGTATAAATTTGGATTGTTGAAGTTGATACATTTCTTTTTAATGAAGGATGCATTTTCTAAAAGCTTTCTGTGCGAAAAATAATGTTCTCCATCTCGCACATAAGATTTTTGTTGTGTGGATTAAACGAGATGTATAAAGTGCTTGGAACAGTTCTGGACACGTAGCCAGTGACCAGTGGATGCTGATGTGTCCTTACTGTTCGCATTGTCTCCCTAAGTTGTCTTAAGTCTGTCCGGTTTCTCGATGTCGAGAAAACAACACGTGGGACGTTCTCATTGGAGTCTGTTTTAATGCCTTCTTTTGAGCTAAGACCTTACAAACTTAAAAGTCAGTTTATGAACTAGGGTCTCTGGCAGATGTGAATGAAGACGGGTTTACATTTTGCTGGCAAGTGTGTTAAAATAGGTTTTGAATAGGAAATGATTGCGAATTCATAAAAGTTGATTCTCAACAAAGGCAAGGTGGTGATTACTGTGGAATGAAGACTCCACAGTGGAGCCCCTCAATTTATCCATATTAAAGTATATGAATCCAGTCAGTTTGAAGTTGACTTTCCCCCCTGAAGCTGTTGATTGATGCTAAAGGGTTATAGGTAGCTGATATAAAGCAGAGGACTTCCAAGTGCCAGAGAATTCTGTATTCGCCGTTTTCTGCCTGTGTGGTAGGCGTTAGGTATTTCATGGACGTAGCCTTATGCGGGGAGGTCAGGCAGTCTGTTGTTAAGAGAACTCTAAGCCTCATTTCTTTTGTAAGAGTCTCGTTCAGGTATGGCTTGAGATTGTTCAGTTCCCCACCAGGACATACGTAGGGTTGGTTTTCATTGAAATATTTACTTTATAAATGTTGGCCTCTTTACAGCTTCCAAGTCTTATGCTTTATTTTGAGAATTCTCCAGGGGACTTGATGGTGCTTGGTATTTCTAATAGCTTTAGGTTATCGTTGAACAGTTGTGTAGTGTTCTGTCAGTACTTTTGAATTATTTTATGTATACCTTACAGCATCAATGTGAGATGCATCTGTTTACAAATGATGAAAATAAATTCAAAAGAGGTTAGGTCATTTGTCCAGGGCCTTGCAACCATTATGTATTATTATACATTTATAAAGCTTTTTTTTCTCAGAGAGTTCAAGGAACTTAAAAATCTCCTAGTGATATGAGGCATACGATATTAAAGACAATTAAGGCACGACTAGATGCCCATTTGCATCTCTTCATATATTGCCCTTGAAACAGCTTAACTTTGCTAAAAATTTTTAACATTAATGGTGCAGGTCATGGAACCCCTAGAGGAAAATATGAATGAGGAGGTAGGTGTCATATTAATTCCAACATAGAAAAAATACAGTGACATATTTGTCTTCTAGACTAGTGGTCCCCAACCTTTTTGGCACCAGGGACTGGTGTGCCTACGAGGATCTAGTGCCTGATGACCTGAGGTGGAGCTCAGGCGGTGATGCTGGCACTGGGGAGTGGCCGCAAATACAGATGAAACTTTGCTCACTCACCTCCTGCTCTGCAGCCTGGTTCTTACCAGGCCATGGACGGGTACCGGTCTGCGGCCTGGGGGCTGCTCTAGACCTTGATTTACTGAATCTGTGGAAACTTCTTTCAGTCGTTAAGTGACTATAGGCTTGGTCATGTTGGAAGTTTCCTAGTCCTTGTGATATGAATGATATTCGTCATGAAAGGCCATTGTTGCCAACAAGTGGGAAGTTGGATCTACTGGTTTCAGAAATGCTGCTGGGAGATCGTTCCAGGCTGTGATTGCCATTATTATACAGACATTTGATGAGAGTAAGTTCTCACGCATGCAGTGTTCCTGCATGTCACGTGATCAGGGTTCAGTTTATTTTTTGGCTCATTGTCTGCTCACCAACTCAGTGTTCTTCCCTAGGAGGAGGAGTGACAGTGGGGCTGTAAAGCAGCCCTTTTTTGTCAGCAGATCCAACTTCCGAAGGGACACATATTTGCTCCAAGTAAGCAAGTAGACATATTTCATCTACTTTGTGAAAGTAGTGCTTTTGCTAAAGAATGTATTGCTCACGGCGCAAGCAAGCAGTTCCGATTGCCAACCCGATGAAGTTTGTTTCACTTGTTTATTCTGACGGTGCCTAAAAATGCATCAGTATTTTTTCGGCACACTTGTGAATTAGCAGTAATTTTTGGGGCATCTTTTTCAATTATGGTTAATTCTTCATAGCATTATAAGAGTGGGATAGCTTGAACTAGTGAAGAACATAAGATATTCCACATTTCGTTAGCCATGTATTTAAACATTTTATTTTGCTAAACCCCTTCCTCCAGACCCGTTAATAATTAGCAAAATTACTTGCATTGTACTCCCTCTTCTCACCTCCAGAGTTGATAACTAAAAGTGTTGACAGGCGAGAGACCTAAATTTGAACAAATAAATAGTAACAACACTACCACCAAAACAAATAAAATTAAGGTTTGAGCCTGAAGTCATGCAGGTTTTATATTTACATATGGATTGATACTTCATAGAATGAAATTCCATGATTGTGGGATTACATTAGATACTAAAGATGACTCATTTGTGGAACTCTGAAATGATTTCTTACAGGGCTTAAACACCGTTTTAGAAATTTAACTTGTGCATACTCAGTGTTTTTTTAAAAGCAAAAATTACTCTGTCCTTAATTTTTTAGTGTCTGTTTCAACTTGAGAATGAAGCCCGTAACAGTGCCAGGCACACAGTAGGTGCTTTGTCAATATGCGGCGGGACCTCTGCCTCTGTTAAGATGGAGGGCGTGTCGTTGTGGAAGGAAATGCCCCGTGAGGGTTCCACTGATGAGGGACACGAAGTCCTGGCCCTCCAGGAGGACACATAGCAGAACAGAGAGACGTGTGAGAACAGCCCCGCCAAGCACTCCATGTGTGGTAACCCGGCGGGGAGGGACACATTCCAGCCAAAGCCCGGCTGTGCACTGGGCTCCCTGGGACCACCGCGGGGGCGGGGGAGCGTAGTGCCTCGCGGAGCCGTGGGCGGGCGGAGCTCCAGGGGCCCGGACTTCACAGCAGCCAGAGCGGAAACACCCGCACATCCTCTTGGTTTTCTTCTGTACCAAGGAATGTAATAGTAATTTACAAAATGTATACTTTGCATGGTGACTTCAAGTGGCCTTAATCAGATAAATGAAATAAGATGAACTGATTAATGCAGTCACATATTCGTGAGAATTTAGAATTCTTTGTTTTTGACACATGTGCCGTACCAAACATTTAGTTTTTAGGCTGTGTATTCTAAGTTTCTGTAATGAACATTCCTGGCTTTTGTGATTAGGGGAGAAACCGAGGAGCAGCCCCTGGGTACCCCTCCTCTTTCGACAGAGCCATGAATCCGGCCTTTTCTGAGAGGCTCCTGGAAGCATCTCGAGGTGATCCTTTCACGTTTGACTTGAAAGCAAAGAATCGGTCTTTTGTTTTTTTTTTGCCTGTGAGGATTTAGACTCTTTTCATTAAACAGCCTCCAGTCTATAACTGATCTCAGTCAGTATTAGACTGTAGTATTGTCAGTCGGATGCATCTGGGTGTTGTGTCTCCTTTTCTAAATTGGAAGTGAGAAGCTACTAATTAACTAAATATTAGCCTACCATATCTGAACACTTCAAAAATACAATGTGTATATATATGCGCTAATGCCCTTTAAAACGTAATTTTTTAAAGATATTTAGCCATGCTGAATTAAATGAAAACTCTATCCTAAGTTTATAAATTATTCTTGTGTGTCATACAATATTTTAGTTTCATTTATAAATGCAAGAAAAGGCACCTGTGAAACCTGGTATGGAATATGACAAAATCAGATATTAGCATAATCACTTTGTGATGCTGCTTTCTGTTCAAAGAGAACTGAAATACAGTCAGTCTTCTGCATTTGCGGGTTTCATATCCGCTGATCCAACCATATTCGGATCACAAATACTCAAAAAAAAAAAAAAAAAAAATCCCAGAATGCCAAAGAGAAAACTAGACTTTGCCATGTGCTGAGTCTACGTGAATTGAAGCGATGTGTCAGCAGACCCTACGGTAGCCTGTATGCAGATTTCATGTCATCTTGTATACGGGATGGAGTGTCCTCTGATTTGGGCACCCATGGGGCAGTCCTGGAGCCAGTCCCCTGCAGAAGCCCAGGGACAGCCGTATCTACTCTCCGAAGTTATTTTGACAAATAGCAAAACGAAGCATTTGGAGATAATCAAGAGACAGAAGCTGGCAGTAGATTGTTTGGAATTTTACATACCTAGATACAGGTTAAAAAAATTTCTTTTTGTGGTAAAATACATATAACGTACCATTTTTTACGTACACAGTTCAGTGGCATTAGTACATTCACATTGTCGTGCATGCGTCACCACTGTCATCCCAGAACGCTTCATCTCACAAAACAGAAACTCTGTCCCATTAAACACTAACTCCCCGTTCCCCCTTCCCCAGCTCCAGGCACCCTGATTCTGCTTTCTGTTCCTATGAGTTTGATCACTTTAGGGACCTCATGTAAGTGGCATCACGTACTATTTGGCTATTTCCCTGAGCATAACATCCTCACCATTCGTCCACGTTGTAGCATGGGTCAGAATTCCTTCCTTTTTTTAAATTTATTTTTCAATTACATTCAACATACAATATTATATTATTTTCAGGTGTACAATATAGTGATTAGGCATTTCTATACTTTAGGAACTGTTCACCCCAATAAGTCTAGTACCCTTTCAACAGCATGCATAGTTATTATGATATTACTGACTGTTCATTATGCTGTACTATACACTCCCATGACTATTTTTATAACTGGCAATTTGTACTTAGATTCTTGAAGGTTTTTTTGTTTTGTTTTGTTTTTTGTAAAAATTGGTCTTAGTCTGTACACCATTGGCCCTTTCTCTCCAAACTGCATACATTATCAGAAAAGTTAGGCGGGAGATGCCCAGCGGAAGTGTGCATTAATGAAACTCGGCACTTTACCGAGGCGTGCTGCTTAAAACACAGGTGTTTCTTTTGTTGGTTGAATGCTGTCTGATTTTCATCCCTGTGTAATTTACCTGCAAGGAGATTAGGAAAGCTCCTTTTTATTAAATAAGCTTGAGAACAAGATGAATGTACTAGGTTCTTGGGTAGAATGTATTGGATAGCTCCTTTTCGAATGAGCATTTAAAAATCTGCCCTCCTGAAACCGTAAAATGCATTTTCTCGTGTACGGAAAGCAATGTATAGTCTTGAAATATTCGTCCTTAATTTTGGTCTGGACGAACCAAAGTGTCTGTGTTTATTCCTGCCTAATGCATCACAAATCTGCTGACACGCTAACCTTGGAGTCTTGGCTGGCGTTAATCAGGCCCGTGCACCGGCAGGAGAGAAGGGCCTGCCGCACTCCATCAGCGCCGTTTGCATATGGAAGTCCTCGCAGGGGAGCTGCCCCGTGCCAGCCGAGGGTTACCTGCCCACTGCAGTTATTGTATGTAATTATCGAGCCAATCTGTTCAGCCCAGCAGGGTCTAGATGGTAATCATGAAGCAACACTTTGGAAAAGGAAGATGTAAGGCACTCTCCCCTTCCCGCATCGGTTGTGTGATGGTACAGCCACTCCCACAGCGATCTTTGAGAAGGAATACCTCCATGTACACATCTGCTAAGCGAATGCTTTTAAAGTTTCTTAAGCTTAATCTAGTTGTTATTTTTGCATATGTGAAGCATTTTCTTTGGGAACATGGCGGGGGTATCTCTGAGTTCTGATCTTTCCACAGCCACCTTAAGAATATTTTGAAACAGCAGGATTAATTGTAATATATACCTAACAGTTCTGACCATTTGGAGGTTTCAGGATAACGTGGTTTGAATAGATGTGACTTCGCCACACGGTTCTCTTAGGAACAGAACCCACAGTATACGCTAAGAAAGAGCACTGTGCCGTCAGCAGGTGTCATACTCTTTTGTAGCTATCCACAAAATGGCCGGAAGCAAGGAAAATTCTCAGATGAAGTGTGACTTAATATTGTTAGAAAATATAAATGAGGACATTCTGATTTATTGTCAATCAGCGAAATTTGGGAATCAGTGAAATTTGGGAAGTATCACCTGATTTCGTAAATGGTACAAACTCATTTTAGGCAACTTAGAGAAGCTTTGAGTTATAACTTGCATTTTAACACATTTAAATTTGAGACCACGTGCTGTAAAGTTATATGAAAAATATGAAGTTTTAAATTTACTACTAAAGTCCTTCTAAGTTATACGTGAGTATAGAAATGTTAGTTTAAAAACGTTATACAGAAATGAAGTAGTTAGAAAATGTCCTAGTGATAGGAAATAATAAGTTGAATGAACATTTGGGGAGCATGGCTGGTATCAGAATCTAAGCATCAACTCCGCAGTAACACCCACCTGGAAAGGTAAATAGAAAATAGGAAAGGCCTGAGAGAATGGTGGAAAGAAAATCCAACCTGTTTTTGAGATTGTACGAGAGCTATGTACTTTCCAGACTCTTCCTTTATTGTAAGGTTTATGGTCCTCTTAAGCTTTTCATAAAAATACATCAGAAGAAAACATTTATTGGAAGTTTGCCATTATTGATTCATGGATAGAATTTTACCACTGATGTACTGTGTGGGGCGAGGCATATATCTTCGCATTTATCCAGTGGGTTACCCGCCAGACACACACTGTGAAATGGGGCGGATAAGTGCCACCGGCCTCCGTGAGTGGCGATGCCGAGTTATGAAGCACTTTGCTGTAACAGTTTCTGTGTGATCAGTGCTGGCGGTGACACGTGGCTCTCAGCGATGAGCTGCACCAAGCCTCAAGTCAGAGGTGCAGGTCACAGGTGTACCCCCTGCCTGCCTACCGGCGGTTCAAGGTGCTGAACCTCAGTTTCTCCCACATCTACCCCTTGCCTCTGGCAGCCACCTCCGAGGTTGCATCTAGTGGTCCAAAATTATTAAGTGGAAAATTTCAGAAATAAACAATTCATAAGTTTTAAGTTGGGCGCTGTTCTGAGTAGTGGGATGAAATCTGAGGCCGTTGCCCTGCACACGAATCGTCCCGTCGCCCGAGGATCCACCGCCCGTTAGTCTCTAAGGGGCTGTCTGGGTTATCAGACCGACTGTCGCAGTATCAGTGCTTGTCTTGTGTTCGAGTCACCTTTACTTAGCGGCCGCAAAGCACGAGTAGTGATGCTGGCAATCTGGCGTGCCAGAGAGAAGCCTTACGTGCTTCCTTTGAGTGAAAACGTGTGTCCACAGGAAAAAGCACAGTACCGCGTGCCGGATGCGTCTGCGGCGGTCTCCGGGCGGCCGCCCTCGGGCGAGCGGGCGACTGTGCGCTCTGCCTGTTTCCACCCACGCTCCCCGGTGTGGATTCACGTAGATACTAGTACATGGCAAGTCTGTATGTTTACTTACTCGACCATCAGACCACATCTCTCTCTCTCTCTCTCTCTCTTTAAAATAATTTTATACGCAAGAAGCGGAAGAAGGACGTGGAGGAGCGCACGGAGTCCAGCGTGGAAGACATGGACTGCTGCCCGGCGCCGGCGGAGGAGGCCATGCGGACTCGTGAGTTGAGTCGGCTTCCGGGGGCCGTTGCCACGGCGACACGATTCCCTTTGAGTAGGGGGCTCACTGTTTGGGTCACGGCACTTAGATGTCATGGTAAAATACTTCAGGGGAAGGTCTTACATTTGCGTAGCATGTGTCACAGTGTCTTTTGGACACACGTGTTGTCTGCTGTTGACAGCAGTCATGAAGTTGGGACCGGGAGCCACTCTGGTTTTGCAGATCTGGACCCCAAGACCCCGAGCGTGTAACCGGCAGGGCGGTGGACAAGGCTTAGACCCGGGGCGCAGGGCTCTGACCTCTCAGGCGCTCCCCGCGCTCGCCCCCCGACCCCCGCCCGTGCACCGAGGCCGGTCCCCACGCAGTGCCAGCTCTGCTTGTCTTGACAAGTTGGGACACAAGGGATCAAAGCCTCAGATCATCAGTTTTCAAAGCTCTTGAGGCAGAAAGCAAAGCCTAAAGTTATTTTTTGGATGACTCAAACTGACATTAGCGAAGCGGCACCGCGGGGCAGGCCCAGGGGCCTTTGGCCTGGTCTGGTGGGTGAAGGGCCCGGCCGCGGTGTGCGTGGACGACCTGGGGGTGGCGGGGGCGCCCAGAAGGGAGAAGCGTGTCCCAGGTCTCATAAGTTTGTTGACTCTATGAAGAGAGATTCAGCGCTGGCTACTATACCGTGTATTTTTCCAGATTTCTCTCCTGTCTGCCTTTTGTTTATTATTTTGTTGGTCCTTGATTTTTAATAGAAAAGGAGAATTTTTTGGTAAAAATTCCATTAAAGCGTAAGTGCCCTGTTGAGTCAGGTCAGCGGTGTGTTGTAACCTCCTCCGACTGTGGCCCCAGTGCGTGTTTGTAGAAGGCGGAGCTTCAGCTCGCAAAGAGCTGTTTTCGCCCCGATTTGAACATTTTCTTCGTTACGTATTACGGATGGAACATAGGTCTATCTGCATAAACTTAGGTTTTTCTGAATTCCCCCAAGAGGACGCTCGGGGTGTCTGAACAGGGAGTACGTGACTTCACTCTGGAGGCTGCAGCTTTCGAAGTGGTCCCTCTCCCTTCTCTGTCGCCGTCCTCCGTTCCCTCCTGTTCCCCTGCCCCCTGTCTTGTCCGTTCTGTCACTAGGAAGTGAGGCGTCCCGAGGAGCAGTACACGGAAGCCTGTCTCAGCCAGAGGCTAGCGGCAGCGGCTACGACTGAGTGGGAGCGAGACTGAGGAGCATTTACAAAGACAGAGTCACATTCTTCCTTAAAGAAATCCCTTAAATTCTACAACTGGCTGTTTTAGTTTAGGAAAGCCCTACATTGTTCTAGTAAGGTCGATACCCGTTTAGAGCAAAGCGAATTCACAGCTATACAGGAGGAGGACTCGGTCTCTCCAGGCTGCCTGGGGTCGTGGTCACTTTGCCTAGTGAGCATCAGAGGTATTTGTTTTGATACATAATGATTTTAAATTTGGCTATAACTATAAAAAATGTTTTTTATACCTAAGAATTTAACTTAAGGTCCTTCTATTGATAGTTTTTACCGTGAGAGTATTTTTGTTCTATTTATTAATGACAAAAGAAGAGAGTGGATCCCATCGCTAATTTAAGAACAGTCCAGATTTTTTTTGATTAAACAAAGAAGATAAAGAGTAATCAGATTCTCCCTTATTCATATAAACTCTGAATTGCTTTACTTAAATGCTGTCTATTTTCCTATTTTCCCATTGTAATTCATTTTCCCCTAAAGTATAAGGCTAGTTAAGGTATTTTAGTATCTAAACATTCATTGATGAGAGAAATTTTACTTGAGATGGGAAAATGTTATTGCTTTTAGCAAAAAAAAAGAAAAGCCAGGAGTGACGAAAACGTATATATTTGTATTCATCAGTTTAAAGTAACTCGAAGAAGGCACATTATTGCATTTGGATTTTTTAAAAAAGGTAATGCAATTCAGCAAATTCTGTTTTAGAGCTTTAAGATTTTGTGTCATAAATGTATTTGAAGAATGGTTACCTCTAACAGCAGCTTTAGAAATGTCAGTTTCTTCATTAACAATTTTATTTTCAAACACAGTTTATGGTTTACAATATGGTAAGAGATTTTTCTCACTGTGTGCTCTTTCAGAATGCCGTGCATAGCAAATGGGAGCAACTTTCCTTTAATATCTATTTAGACCATTTTAAAAACATGTATAATTTTCTTGATACACCTAAACTCATTTCGACTAGTTGGGGGCCTATTGTGTAAGAACACATTCTGAAAGCTTTCAAAATGTGTATTGTGTAGGTTTTCTCAAAGAAAGAGGGGGTGACAGGGTGGTTTTCAAGAAGAACAGAGGCCTCTAATCCTTTTATTTTTATGCAAGGCATAATTTTTACCAATTGAGAAAATTTGGTTATTCACTGTAAGTAATTTCTCTCCCCGACAAAATGATAAGCCTTAAAAAAGCATGTGTATTCTGGCATTTCAAAACCATGCCAATATTTCAGAATTGTACTAAAAATTAGTTAAAGTAGCCATGATATTTATGGCTAGTATGCTTTGTCCCTGCTGTTCATAAGATGGACAGTGCTCAAAAACCAAGTCTCGTTGGTGTTTTCTTTTTCTTTCTTTCTTTTTTTGAAGTACCTTGGATTTTGGCCCATTCTCGAGGATTCTGTGAGGAAAACATGATTTATGTTTACTTCTTAAATGTCATATCTATGGTCTAGTCAAGAAGGAGGTATTTTTAAGGACACTGTACAAAGAAATTTCCCACTTATTTTTTTCCTCCTGCATTATAAAAATCATACAAGAGTATCCCAGACTGGTATATTTTATTTTTCGAATATTAAATTTTATACATTAGTCTGATGATTGGACTTTTTAACCGGTGGTAGCGTATGATGAAAATGAGTATATTTTTTAAAGAAATGAGAAGGAAACTCGATTTTTTTTTTCTGTAGCAGTGAGAATTATTAGGAAAATATTGTGTCTAAGTTGCATAATATTGATTATATAATAAATTCCGGGTGGTGATAGAACTTTTAGTTGCAGTGGGGAAACTTGAAATCTAGATCGAAGAGGATAGGCAGCAGCGATGTTTAATTTAAGAATAAAATGTCACATTGGGATGTTAATGAAAGTGATAATACTTGAGTATAGCTGTAATCATTGTTAACGTTAATGTCTTTTGTGATGTGACTATAGATTCGAAATGGATTGAAAGGGAGATGTACTCCAGTATAGGTTATTGACCCTGATCTTGGGATATCCCATTATGCCGCTCGCAGGCAATCACAGCATTCTCAGTTGTCTGTGCAAAATTAATTTCAAAATTCTTAAATGGAAACCTAAAAATCTACCCCGGGATAATTTTAAAAGAAGGCTATATCACAAAAACTGAAGAAAAAACTCAAAAGTTTAAACCAACCATAATTACGGGCTATGCATTTTAAGTGGCAGAAAAAAAAAGATACTCATATATGTTTGAAGTTTGCTCTAATATAGTGTATGGCCATCGAATAGAAACTAGGACGGAAAAATAAAAGAGCACTAATTTTTAAACGGATGTTCCAGTTAAATAACTAAATAAACCTGCGATCAGAAAACCTTTAGACACTCATCTTAGACATGTGTGGTAGATATTTTGTCCTAGATTCAAAGACTGTTTTGTGTGTTTCAGAAAAGAAGTATCGATCTCTTTGTTGTTTGGTGCATTCATTGATTAATTATGAGCCACGGCTGCCACTCACACTGGTACCATTGCTCTTTCCCTGGAGAGCGAAGTGTGAGGCAGCCGGAAGGCACACTTCCTGTGGCAGCACGAGGCAGTCGTGGTCAGGCTGACGCATGGCGTCCTCTGACTCTGCTGTGCTGGAGCTGGAGGTGGGGCAGGGGTGGACGTGGTGAGGCAGAGCTCCCATGCCCCCGACAAAGCATCACCGGTTTATTCCAGCGCAGGAGTAGTTGACTAGGAACTGTCATGAGTTACTTAGACCAGTATCAGATCCGATGCTTTTCTAGAAGGCTACTCAGTCGGGATCTGTTCCGTTCCTAGTGCGAAGGAACACCTAAACGAAGGACTGCGTTTTGGAGTAGCCCAGTGCTCTCCCGAGTGTAGGGGATAGGCTTTGAAAGGCATCACGCTTAGAATAAAATTTCTTGCTTTTCATAATACGCCTGACCTCATCGCTTCCCCCAGCGAGTGAATGTTCATCTTGTGGTGCCATGCTTTACATGAGTTTAATGTTTTAAATTGTATAATAAAATTTTGGGGGAGAAATATTTCGGGACCCATGTAAACTGGGTATGTTCTATCAGTGGAAGAGTTCTGATGAACTCGAGTAGACGGTAGACTTTGCATATGTTTTGACATGTTAGAAAATTGACAGTTTACTAAGATCTTCGGGGTATTAACAGTTACACCTTTGTCGAAATTTCATCCCTCTAAAGCGTCACGGTCAATAAAATTTAAAATGTTAATAACTATATATAGAAATATTTCTGTTCTTTTGCTTTTGTAAATTAATGATTAATTTCTTTGTTTTCTCTTGAAGGTTCAAAAACCAGAACGAGAGTCCAGAAGTAAATCAAATGCTGTGAACCAGTTTCTCTTTTCTTCCTTTCATTTGAGTTTTTTCTGTTTTTCTGTTTTGTTTTCATGTGAGTCTTGCGGGTGGGGGTAACAGTGAAATACCTGTCTTTGAAAAACAAGCTTTTTTATGAAAGTAAATACTTCGTACAATTTATTAAAGGCTAATTTATAAAATTGTGAATCTTTAGTTTATATTCTTT
>NW_011888945.1:1386591-1389637 GCF_000151845.1 Pteropus vampyrus | reverse complement strand
TAACTAAATAAACCTGCGATCAGAAAACCTTTAGACACTCATCTTAGACATGTGTGGTAGATATTTTGTCCTAGATTCAAAGACTGTTTTGTGTGTTTCAGAAGAGAAGTATCGATCTCTTTGTTGTTTGGTGCATTCATTGATTAATTATGAGCCACGGCTGCCACTCACACTGGTACCATTGCTCTTTCCCTGGAGAGCGAAGTGTGAGGCAGCCGGAAGGCACACTTCCTGTGGCAGCACGAGGCAGTCGTGGTCAGGCTGACGCATGGCGTCCTCTGACTCTGCTGTGCTGGAGCTGGAGGTGGGGCAGGGGTGGACGTGGTGAGGCAGAGCTCCCATGCCCCCGACAAAGCATCACCGGTTTATTCCAGCGCAGGAGTAGTTGACTAGGAACTGTCATGAGTTACTTAGACCAGTATCAGATCCGATGCTTTTCTAGAAGGCTACTCAGTCGGGATCTGTTCCGTTCCTAGTGCGAAGGAACACCTAAACGAAGGACTGCGTTTTGGAGTAGCCCAGTGCTCTCCCGAGTGTAGGGGATAGGCTTTGAAAGGCATCACGCTTAGAATAAAATTTCTTGCTTTTCATAATACGCCTGACCTCATCGCTTCCCCCAGCGAGTGAATGTTCATCTTGTGGTGCCATGCTTTACATGAGTTTAATGTTTTAAATTGTATAATAAAATTTTGGGGGAGAAATATTTCGGGACCCATGTAAACTGGGTATGTTCTATCAGTGGAAGAGTTCTGATGAACTCGAGTAGACGGTAGACTTTGCATATGTTTTGACATGTTAGAAAATTGACAGTTTACTAAGATCTTCGGGGTATTAACAGTTACACCTTTGTCGAAATTTCATCCCTCTAAAGCGTCACGGTCAATAAAATTTAAAATGTTAATAACTATATATAGAAATATTTCTGTTCTTTTGCTTTTGTAAATTAATGATTAATTTCTTTGTTTTCTCTTGAAGGTTCAAAAACCAGAACGAGAGTCCAGAAGTAAATCAAATGCTGTGAACCAGTTTCTCTTTTCTTCCTTTCATTTGAGTTTTTTCTGTTTTTCTGTTTTGTTTTCATGTGAGTCTTGCGGGTGGGGGTAACAGTGAAATACCTGTCTTTGAAAAACAAGCTTTTTTATGAAAGTAAATACTTCGTACAATTTATTAAAGGCTAATTTATAAAATTGTGAATCTTTAGTTTATATTCTTTTAGCTGCCTCCCGTTGTCTCTGAAAGGTTCTGGAGTACTCGTAGGAAAAATTACTATGATGTGCATCTTCTAACTGTCATATATTTCCCAGAGTGTACAAAACGTTTGACAAAGGCTTTTTAAAGAGATAAAAAAAAAAAAAAAAAAAAAAACTTAAAATAAAGGCCTCTTTTTGCGTGATACAAATACACAATTTGTCGTGGTCGTAAGATTTGGTTTACATTGATTTTGTTCAGTTCCACGAGCATTTCTTCAGCGCCTGCTATACGAAATGAGAGGTACAAAGAAGGGAAAGGATTATGAAAGAGAAAGTGGAATAATTATATCTGTGAGAGAGAAAATATGTATGTTCGAAAGTTAGATTACGTAAGAATTATGTAAGTGTGCAAGCTCTATGGGAAGAAAACAGGCGGGCCAGTATCAAGAGTGGGCACGATGAGAGGCTTTCCAGACTGGCTTCCTTTAAGGAAGCCCCGCGAAATATATCTGTCTCTGCATATCTACATATATTGTTCACTCACAGGTTTTTTTCTTACAAGCTTCATCTTTTTGTAGCATATAATATTTGTACAGTAATCCAAGCACTTCAGAGTTTTAGTGCTTAGAGATTTTAAGATGTGGATTTTTTATAGTTGCCTTGGGAACAAGAACTTGGAATTGAAACATTTATGAATAACTTCAAGATATACTTTGTTAGAGAAATTGGGGTGGGATCGGATCCCGTAAAGGGTGGTGGACCTTACCTTAACTTACAGCACGGACAGGGTTTTTAGACGGTGAAGAGACACACATTTATTTACATATTTAAGCATTTATTTTAATATGTATTCAAAATGTAAGTAGCATGTTAAACTGCTGATTTCTGTACTGCTTAGGACAAGCCTAAAGTAAGTATTTCAGTTTTTAAAATATGGAAGTTGATTTGAAGAAAATATTAAGTAAATAATAGCACAGGGACGATGTAGATAGATCAGAAATTGTCAGGGGCGAACCACGTTTGAGCAGCTCTGACCCTGCACCACGGCTGTGGCTTTTTGCCCCCTGGTGAGGATCGTTTAGTTGTCACGTGAAGCGTTTATCACTGCACCGGTCAGATGTTGAAAAACGCAGCGCGGAGAGGCGGCTGTCCTTGGAAGGCTAATCTTTGAAATGCCGCCTCAAGTCCTAGAGCTCTCTGTCTCTACAGAGTAGAAAGCTAGATTTTGGGCAGAGACTCCCGCGTTGTGTAGAAAGTCGAATTTTAGTGCTCTTCAGTGTTATGGTCCCGCGTTTATTTGTAACACCTAAATCAACTCTCAAGTTCTGTTTCAAACACATTGACGCTTAAAATAGGATGAAATGTGTGTGGTGTGTTTTTGTGTATATATGCCTTAGCCTTTTTTATTTTTCAAAACACAGAAACATAGCAAAACCTGTTGGTTAAATATTAAGAAAACAGATATTCCCTCACATATTGTTTTTAACAAGTGCTGGCGTTTTCTCGAATGTTACTCTGTTGGCAGGGCTGCAGAAATTAAAAACTAGTAGCCAGAGTAGCCAGTTTGATTCGTCAGCCGCATCCCTCGTTCTGCCGTTCTGTCCTCTGCCTTGCATTGGTTTCTCTTACCCCCCTTTTAAAAAAAAAATGGTTAAATAACCTCCCTGCCATTCGGAGTTCGGTGCGTTTTTCTTGCCCTCTTCGGTTCTGTGCTTACTGTTTCCACCGTGCGTGGCTTTCATTCTTTCCGGTCCCTGCTTTCCGTGGACGTGGCCATTGTCCTCCCCTCGCCACCCGCCTTCCACCCTCTGATGTGCTCCTGGCGCCGTTCTGTCCTGCCTGCGCTGCCGTTTCCA
>NW_011888945.1:1378336-1386541 GCF_000151845.1 Pteropus vampyrus | reverse complement strand
TTTAATATGTATTCAAAATGTAAGTAGCATGTTAAACTGCTGATTTCTGTACTGCTTAGGACAAGCCTAAAGTAAGTATTTCAGTTTTTAAAATATGGAAGTTGATTTGAAGAAAATATTAAGTAAATAATAGCACAGGGACGATGTAGATAGATCAGAAATTGTCAGGGGCGAACCACGTTTGAGCAGCTCTGACCCTGCACCACGGCTGTGGCTTTTTGCCCCCTGGTGAGGATCGTTTAGTTGTCACGTGAAGCGTTTATCACTGCACCGGTCAGATGTTGAAAAACGCAGCGCGGAGAGGCGGCTGTCCTTGGAAGGCTAATCTTTGAAATGCCGCCTCAAGTCCTAGAGCTCTCTGTCTCTACAGAGTTGAAAGCTAGATTTTGGGCAGAGACTCCCGCGTTGTGTAGAAAGTCGAATTTTAGTGCTCTTCAGTGTTATGGTCCCGCGTTTATTTGTAACACCTAAATCAACTCTCAAGTTCTGTTTCAAACACATTGACGCTTAAAATAGGATGAAATGTGTGTGGTGTGTTTTTGTGTATATATGCCTTAGCCTTTTTTATTTTTCAAAACACAGAAACATAGCAAAACCTGTTGGTTAAATATTAAGAAAACAGATATTCCCTCACATATTGTTTTTAACAAGTGCTGGCGTTTTCTCGAATGTTACTCTGTTGGCAGGGCTGCAGAAATTAAAAACTAGTAGCCAGAGTAGCCAGTTTGATTCGTCAGCCGCATCCCTCGTTCTGCCGTTCTGTCCTCTGCCTTGCATTGGTTTCTCTTACCCCCCTTTTAAAAAAAAAATGGTTAAATAACCTCCCTGCCATTCGGAGTTCGGTGCGTTTTTCTTGCCCTCTTCGGTTCTGTGCTTACTGTTTCCACCGTGCGTGGCTTTCATTCTTTCCGGTCCCTGCTTTCCGTGGACGTGGCCATTGTCCTCCCCTCGCCACCCGCCTTCCACCCTCTGATGTGCTCCTGGCGCCGTTCTGTCCTGCCTGCGCTGCCGTTTCCAGGTCCTTCGCGAGCCGAGGTCCTGGTCTGTCGAGGACCGACACCCGTGCCGGGGTCTTGTCCTCACACAGCAGGAGCCGTGTGTGCTCTGCATTTTCTAGAAAGCAGCTGATGAATCTTCAGTAACCACGCACGCTCTGACGTGAAGTAGCTTCTAGGCGTTCTTCAGAGGTGGTCTCAAGACAAAACCCAAATAGGCCAGAGCTAGAAAACCCGTTCTTTCTTTCAATTACTGAATTATATGTGCATATGAAGACCCGAGTTCCATAGCAACATACATAGATGATATGCATTTGTGTCTGTATCGATAGAGTTGGGTGTTATGTGCTTGCTTATTCTTTAAAATTTTATTTTTAGTGCTCTTTATCCTTCTGGTTATCAGAGTGTATTAATAATACATGATCATTGTAGAAAATTTAGAACATACAGAAAACCATCAAAGGACAAACTAGCCATGCTGCTACCACTGCAGGCGACCACCATTAGTGTTTTGACCCATTTTCTTCCAGTCTTTTCTTCGCATTTTTATCTTTAAATAATTATCATACTTTATATAAAGCTTTACATACCGCTTTTTTAATGATAACATTAAATACATTCCATGTTATTACAGATACTTCATAAATAAAATTTTTATGTTTCTGTACTTTTTTCGTATAGATTTCTACTTTCTTAACTGTTTCCCTAATATTGGGCATTTAAGTTGTTTTTAGTGTTGAGATAAACAATATTCTTGAATAAAATTAGGCAGAAATCTTTGTCCTCACGTACAAATATTTCTTTCGATTTTCAGAAGAGAAACACTTGGTCAAAGACCGTAAGAATGGAAGGGGTTGTGGATGCATATTATCAAATTGCTTTGCAAAAAAGCATCACTTACCACTTTGCCCAGTAAATCAGAGTGCTCAACTTATATTTTTGTCATCCTTGAGTATCACTATTATAGTTCGATAAGATACATTTTTTTTTGTTGTTGCTAGCGAGCCTAAGCAGGGTTTTTTTTTTTTTTCGTAAAACTGATCATTTGTTTTCGGTTTGGTGTGTTCATACTGTTTGTATGGCGATCTTAACCCTTTGTCATGGTTGTTGCTGACTCTTTCCGGCCTCCCTTTTGTAGATATATTTTTTATTTTTATGAAGTTTAATTTTTATGGCTTTAGCCTACCGATCTTTTTCATTGTACCTCTGCCAGTGTTCTAAAATGCTTCCCATCCTGAGATCAGAAATATTTACCGTGACTTTTTCTAGGTTTTTCTTGTTTTAATACTTCAAAATTTTTAATTCACATGAAGTTTATTTTGGGGTGTGTATGCCGTGAGGTAAGGATCGCAATGGATTTTTTCCCAAATAACTAACCAGTAGCTCCAGTATCATTTGTTAGGTGAATTCTCTGCCCCGTTCCCCTTCCATCCCGGTGTATGACGTCTGCTTCATTACGTATTAAGTTCTTATACCAGGGTCTGTTTCCGAACTCTGATTTCAGTGATCTGTCTCTTCTGTCTGTATCGTGCTGATTTAATTAACGCCATTTAACTTATTAATTCTTATTTATTGCCCAAATTGCATTAACAAATCTAAATGAAAGAAAAATTGACTTACATCATCATCAGTTTAAAATTCAAACTCTTGTCCTTTGGCCGTCTTATTTTTTCATCCTGTTTCATGCCTACATAATTTTTCATAGTTATAACAGTTTGCATAGATAAAGTTTTGTGGGTTTTTTTTTTTTTTAATTCTGCAGGTTATTCTGTACCCCTCTCATTCATGAAGCTCTACTATATCACTGAAGCAGTAATATTGGAAAAGGGTCTTTTGATAAATTTGGCCCACACACTGTATTAGTGATTCTATGCAGTATGCCGCTGACCACGTGGTTTAGGCAACTCTGGCACTCGGGTGTTATTTTACATATAAAATGCTTGCCATTTCCACTGCACGAAGGATGTGTTACTTGTCTGGTGGTGGTTTCTTTTATGGCAGTAGCATTATGTAATTTATGAATAGTAGTCCTGAATTTTTGTGGTTTGGCTGGTCATGAAGTTACCTGTAAAATTTCTGCATCGAGCAAATTACAGTTTTATTTATAAACCACTGCAAGTGATCTTCGAAAACCTCCCCTCTTTTTGACTTATTGTCAAGTTCAACATTTATTAGAAGTCTGAATTATCAGAAGTATGAGTGGAGATGATCTGTAAGATAATCTTTGTGCCTGGAGTGCAGAGGCTAGAAGAGATGTAGAGGCATGAATCCAGAATTCGGAGGCGGGAGGAAGTGGCACAGTAGCCTGAACTCTCTTCCTGTCTTTGCGTAGGTTTCTTTCAGCTTCTGATATCTTTTAGAAGCGAGTGAAAAGTGACCAGTTATGTAAATGAACACCTTATAACACCTGGGCTACAGTTTGTTTAACAAGTGGGATCTCTGTGTTCAGTATTCTCTCTGACCTTGACACAGAAACCTTCGTACTGAAGTTTGTGACGGGCTTCCTTGGTGTAATCCTCAGAGGTGGGAGGAGGCCCTGCACGCTCTCTGACTCCTCGTTGGGGTCCAGTGTACGCGAGTTCTTACGAGTCAGAGTAGAACAGCGGAAGGGTCTGCTAACCCTGAACATGGGCGTTCTAGGTTATCCCGTCCTGGGGAAGTTACGGCCAGGGGTCCATATCCATCCTATTAGATGCCTGGTCAAGAGAGGAGACAAACGTGCCTTCAGATCCTAGAGAAGACCTTTAAGTTCTGGGCATTCCCCCCGCCCCCGTCAAAAATAAAAGGCTTTGTTCTTCTGTCTTCGTTTACTTCATCCGGGCTAATGCATGAGTCCATCCGACTGGAGGACCATGACACCTAATCCAGTAACACTCTAGTTGCAAAATACGTGGTCTGGGTCCTGTGCAGTGCCCTCCCCTGTACCCCGCCAGTCCCCTCAAGGTCCTAGTCCCAAAAAGCCTCTGCTGGTGTTTCAAAGCTTAGGACAAAACTATGTGATTTACCCTTCCATTTATAATTTAAAGAAGGATCATTTTGACATTTTCCAAGATACACATAGAGACACAGTGGGGTCCCCCCCCCCGCCTTTTAAGCTCCTATCAAGGGTTTTGAGGAAGTCTGTATTCCAGGCGCTACGACCCCCAAATAGGTCTTTGATGTGTCACACAAGGTGTCCAGAAAGCAAAGGTGGCCGAAGTGACATCAAAACGGTTTCCAAGGCCCCGTCCGTCTGTCTGCAGAGGTCGGGGAGCCACAGTGGGCAAAGCATTCGAGGTTCAAGGTCGAGAACCGGAGCCCCTGCCGGTCCCAGGGAACCGCCTGCCACTCGAGCCCAGCTAAGCGAGCCGTCGCGATGATACCTGCTTGATCTTTTAGCAGCAAAATTGGGGAGAAATAGGAAACTTTTAAAAAAGGGCTTTTAAAATTTTGTGGGTGTTATTGTCGATATTTCCTTTTGAATGTAAAGTCCCTAACAAAAGAAGCGAGCCGCCTTTAGACTGCATTCACTGCTCTTGTGACTCCAGTTGTGTGTAAATATTAGAAAACAGCAGGGTCCTGCGTTCCAAGAATCACTTGAGCGCTGCCACGGAGACAAGTGCCCTTGCTGGTGTTGTAGTCACTCCCAGGCTCCCCCGCTGTTTCTAATCTGTGCGCACAGCCGTGAAAAAACTGGACTGACATTTACAGGCACAGCAGGGAGACACTTGACGAGGGAATGTTAAAGACTCCAGTACCTCCGATTCAAAGTGGCCACCAGACATGACAAATCTGCACAGGCGTGCCGGTCTGCACTTCAGCTGACGCCATAATGAGGGTATCTGTAATGAAGCAAAGAAGTAGGACATTTTCCCCACTCTAAGCTCAACTTTTTAGCGCTCAGATATTCACTGTTGTCTTTTTTAGACCTAAATATCTAGAGGGAGAATCTAATTCTGTGCAAGTGATGGGTCTTTTCCTTTGGAACCCTGCTCCTCGGAGGGTCTCTGCCTCCCACCCTCACCCGCTAGACCCCGTGGGAGTTTGCAGGCATGATTCTCAGAAAGAGCACTTATCAACTGTGGGTGAAAGTACCCTTCCCTGGAACCTCCCGGACTGGTATGTCAAAGGGACAGTCTCTTTCTTCTCCGCTTTGACAGACGTGAGTCCCTGTTTCGTCCCAGCGGGCTGCCGGATCCGCATGCCGTAATACCAGTAACGCAATTAAGTTTGCTGCACACTGTCTGGTTGACTTCTCAGTTAAGAGTTTCTTTCCCTATGGGAATAAGGCTAGACAGACTGTCATTTGCTATTACTAATTCTGCTTAGCATTATCACTGGAGCTTTTTTTTTTTTTTGTAATTAGCTATCTTAGTTGGCTCTTAAATTTTAATAGCCAATTGAAGCGACGTTTTAGCCAAGTTCCATATCTAAATTGCATTCAGTCCATTAACAAAGTTGGTTAAAAGGCTATTAAAACAAAAGCCAATATATAGTGGCTCGCGCTTAGATCTTCGCATCAGTAGCAGGGCCCGCCTCCCCTGAGTTATCTAAAGGACCATCCTCTCCTCCAACAGCTACACACGAGCTGGACGCGACTTGCGAGTGGCCAGGAATCATCGTCGACGAGATTTTTAGTGCATCGACATTGAAAACTCACTGCCTACCTCCTTTTTCCTTTTTTCGTGAGAGTTCTTTGGGGGTTGGGTTTTATTTGGTTGATGGTGACAGAGGGTGTAAGAAGGGGGCGATTAATATTCCAACTTAAAATTGACGGGTTTTTGAAAAGTGAATAATTGAAATGATGTTTTTCTCCATTTCAGCTGATCGAAATTATTAGCCGAACCATCTGAGGCACCTTCTGGTAGAATTGTAGTCTTGCTGGGTTTAGTTTGTAAAACATTCTGCCAGACATTTAAAAAAAAAAAAAAAAACTGTAGACAAGCCAGCACATAGGCTCACAGCTCTCGCTGCCTAATTGATAGTCCTCATTGTTGTTATTTTTTAAATTCAGAAGACTGTTTCCAACACACTACCCCCACCCTTTGTCGATTAGTTTACTGTGATTTTACTTTCTACATAAGAACCGCCCCCCCCCTTCAAAATGGGACAGTGGGTCTGTTTTCCATTTTCAAAGATACTTAATTTCAAAAATTCCTTATAATTTGCGAAGCAGACTGTCATAAGAAATTAGACTGGTACAGGGCACCTTCAGTTGACATTTCATTTCTGACATTTCATTCCCAGAATCCTGGGAATGAAGATGTGGAGAGAAACTAGTAGGCAAATAATTGTCACCTTGACTCACCTCAGCTGAGTGCATCTGAGGCAGTTACCCTACCCCTGGCCAGTTTTGCTAATGTCCTGTTTTGAAGTGAATAGTTTTTCTGCTTCAAAAATACACATATTTTTAAAAAGTCTAGGTGGTTGCTTTTTTTGTTTCCCTACTCAGAAGATACTAGGAATTGTAGTTCAATCCTACAATTTTAAAGCAGTAAGTGTGTGGGAACGCTTTCCATTTCCCAGTATCTGGCCATTCTTCCAGTTAGCTTTCTCCAACACCCTCAGAACTGCTGTCAAGCTTTGGTTTCGATGGCACCATCTTCCCCTACCGAAGGCCACCTGGCAGACAGATTCCAGTGAGACCCAAGCATTCATTATAATTATGTTTCCATCTTAAGTGTGATTAGTAGCCCACATCCACATGTGATCTTTCGTCCAGATTTGCTTCTCCAGCCCTGGGCTATTTGGCTGAGACACCATCACTGAAAGTGTGGCCTCCTTGACAAAGGTGACGAGTGTCACCTGTCTTAGCAAAGGATCAGAAAAGTGGAAGGGCCTCTGGTGATTTTTGTTCTCTGCCAGAGGCCGAGGGAAGAGGGCAAGAGAGGCCGTTTATCCAGTGTTAGATTATGTGCAATAACCTTAATATACTATTAGAATGTCTATAACTAATTGCTCTTTGATGAAGATGGAACTGGCTTTGAGAATCAGATCACAAACGCTGAAGAGGTCAGCGCTTGGTGGCTTCTCCCAAGGAAGACAGGGCAGACACAGTCCTGCCGTGGTTTTTCAGGGGACCCTCTAGCTGTTGAAGGATGACCTTTGTGGGCTTAAGTGAATATGTAGTATATATTAGACCTTACCTACCTGTACCTCACTTTAAACTAATTTTTAGGAGATCTTCACTTTTCGAATAGGTAATACATGACATGGTACATGATACAAAAATCAGTAGGAATAAAGGTAAATAGTGAAAAGTCTTAAATTGAAGATCACGGACCTTCCAGGAATCGGGATAGAAAAGAATCCTGTTTTTATTTCATTCCAAACTGAAAGAATCAATGGCAAAAAATATAAAATAAAATGAAGAATCTCTCCTTTTCTCTAATCCTAGTTCCTCTCCCTAGAAATAACCACTGTTATAGGTTTGGATGGCCTTCCGGAGCTACAATCTGCATATCCGTGTGTGTGTGTGTGTGTGTGTGTGTGTGTGTGTGTGTGTGTGTGTGTGTGTGTGTGTGTGTGTAAGAATGAGAGCTGCGATTTTCTCTGTATTGCAACTTAAAGGCTCTAGCCGAACTGTGGGGTCAAACGCCAGATTTCCATGTACCTGCTCACGACGTTAGAAGATGCATTGTCTCATCATTTGGTCTGTTTTACAGCATTCTCAGCATCTCTGAGAATCTTTTCATGATTCCATCGATGGAAGAGACTTGGGCTTTGCCTGTCCACACTGAGGACAAGTGACCGGCTCCATAGCCATGCGCAGTCCTCAGGCAGACTTTCAAAGCCTCCCACATGCACACAACGGTCTTCCCTTGTCGCCCCTCCCCCATCCTGGGGTGTCACCGTTGCCTCTCTCCTGTGGGGTCACCTGTGTCCAGTGTTCCCCTTCCTTGTTCTGGTCCTCTTCCCTGATGGAGCACATCCTTTATTAGTTGCCTGAGAAAAAGATGTGTGGGAATTACTAAATTTTTTCGAATCTTGGAGGTCTAAAAATGTCTGTTCTACTTTTCCTCTTGATTGATAGCTTGACTTGTGTAGAATTGCAGATTGGAAATAATTTTCCTTCAGTCTTTTGCAGGCATTACTCTGGTGTCTTCTAGGTTGCCGCTGAGCACACTTGAAGTCATTCTCTCCTCTTCTGGGACGTCTGTCATTCAGATAGTGAAGGTCATGAGCTGATCTTCTCGGCTCTGGCTTTCTCCCCGCCACCCACCTGTTTTCT
>NW_011888945.1:1363941-1376516 GCF_000151845.1 Pteropus vampyrus | reverse complement strand
GGTATTTCCTAAGTTCCAGTATGCAGATCTCACTAAGTGTATACCTAAGTACTGAATTTTCTTCGGAGCAGTTGTTAATGGTGTGTTTTTAATTTTGGTTTTTACAGGTGCATCGTGAGTGTAAAGAATGTGATTGAGTTTTGTGTGTTGATCTTGACTCTTGTGACATTGATGAACTCACTATGAATTTGAACACTCAGGCATTCTTGTTATGGTAGATAAGATCTTAGCTCTTTTTCTAGATAGATTGGTAGTCAGTATTTACATTATTTTGACTAGGTAGGTGTTGTTTATTTCAGTGTACTGTGATATCACATCTTTTCTCTGTAAAACTCTTGTTTCTCTTGGAGTTAAAAAGCGCCTCACTTGTTTTTCTATTATTAGTAAAGTTTTCTACATATATTTTTTTCCAGTTATGCCATCAGCTCCATTATAATACTCACCAGTAGCCTTTTTCTTTCATATGGTCAATCATGCCAGAAAGTCCATCGATTTCTTTTTCTTTTTCTTTTTTAATTAGAGGCCTCCCTCCTGGAGTCTTTATTCTTGTTCCATAGAAAATCGATTAGTCCTTGGGTTCCTGCCCAGCTCTTCACCTAGCCCCGCACCTCCCTGTAATCCTGGCCTTCCATTTACCACTTTGCTGTACTGTGTTTCCTCTTCTAGTTTCTATAGCTTCTTTCTTGATTCTCTCTCTTGCTTTGCGTTAGTACATCCTCCAGAAGCTTCCCGAAAGACATGCACAGGAAGTTATTAATTTTTTAAGTCCTTGCAAGTCTGAAAATGTCATATCTTTAAACCAGCTTCACACTTGATAGTTTGGCTGGGTATAGAAGCCTAGGTTGGAAATTCTTTTCCTTCAGATTTTTTAAAAAAGTGTTGCACCATTGACCCCTAGCATCTAATGTTGCTGAGGAGAGTTCTAATGCTTTCTGATTCCCCTTTCTCCCTGAAACTCTGGGGATCTTCTTTTTATCCTGGGTGCTGTAATAGTTCATGCCTTGGTGAGGCTTCACGTCATTTGTTATACTGGGAACTCTATTATTTGTCAAATACTGAACACTTACATTGCCACAGGTACTGTGCTAAACTCTAGAGATTCTATAGTGAATAAGACAGAGAAGGTTTTTGCACCTTAATTACAGCACTTATAAGGTGGTAAGGGAAAAAAATAAGAAATAGAAAAATTACCATAATTTCAGATAGTGACAAGCACAATGAAGAATGTAAACCAGAACAGTGACTTTGAATTATGTCTGCTGGACGGTGGGAGCTAAGTTGGTGAGGGTGGCCAGTGGAGCTCTGAGGAGGCGATGTTAGAGCTGGGGTCTGGAAGGTGAGGAGGCGGAAGCTACCTGGGTGAGGCAGGTCCCGATAGAGGCAAAATCGAGTAGAAAGGTGCTGGGCTCAGGTGTTTGCGCAGCCCTGAGTAGCATGCGGCTGGCTGTGGGGGAGCAGGGGACGACAGGGCAGGAGGCCCAAGAGCAGAAGCCACATCCCACGGGGCCGTGGAGCGGAGTTTGGGTTTTATTCTCTTTGAAATGAAAAGCCTTGGAGGGTTACATGCGGAGGAGTGACAGGCTCCACTGGACCATTTCAACCCGTTCTCTGTTTGCCCCGAGAATACTCACCGGTCGTGCTTGCGGCTGCAGCGTTTACCCTGAGATAACTCACGGATTACAGTCCTATCCTTACCCCCCAAATTTGCCTCGAAATATCTCACTTTTATGATTGTTTTCACATCGCTCTCATATGTCAATAGTCTTTGGAAACAAATGACATCATTCTGTTTATAGCATTCTGTTTTTGGTAGCGGTATGTCCATTTACAAAATAAAGTAATTCTCGATCGCCAAAAATGTCAGATCGTAGAAAATGCAGCATTCCTATGTATGATGTTAACATCATTCTCGAATTATTGTTAGCCGAAGATTCATTTGATGAATCCAATTTACGGATACATTTCTGTTACATCAGGATTAGAGACGAGTTCTGTTTAGAAATAACTCCAAGAACAGTTTTTATATTTTATCGTCACATCGAAAACCAGTCAGATGTGCTTCAGCCTCAAAGAGCGTGTTTATGTCAGTAAACACTGGCAGCGAGCTGCACTTTTTTCCCTAAATGGGAAATGGGTTAAAAGGGCTGAGCCGCTATTGGGGGGGGGGCTGGGGGGAGGGGATGGCCTCGAGAGAGGCCGGATCAGGAGCAGATGAGCACTGGGGGTGGGTGGGGGGGTGGTGCGTTTCTGACGGTCTCATGATGACCAGCTCAGACTCGGGCGCTTTCAGACCAGAGATTCTGTTTCTCAGTTCTGGGAGGTGTTCTTGTGTCGTCGGATTATTTCCTCTCCTCTGATTTCTCTGCTCTATGTCTCTGGAACTCTTAGCAGTGGCTCGTTGGACTGGTCCTATTTTTGCCCTTTATTTCATTCCAGTTTTGGAGGTTTCCTTCATTTTTAGCCTTCAACATTTCTAGAGATGTTTATAAAGGTTTGGAGCTGTGAGGCTTTGCCAAGTGGGGAAGGAAAACAAGGGTCCAGATGGGCCCCCTCCTCCAGCCCTGCCTCTGTCCCTCGGCTCCCCATGGAACCCGGGGTCCCGTGCTGCTCAGGGGAGCCCTCCAGTGGCTTCCTCTGCTTCCATCCCCTCTTCTTTTCAAAAAATTCACTTGTTTTACCAATCAGTTTATCGGATGCCCACTACCTTCCAGGGCTTGTGTTAATGCTGGCAGATGACAAGCAGAACTATTTATCTGTTAATTTGTTTCCATTTTCCTAATAAAGGAAAATACTTCCTTAAGGGGTGCTCGGAGTTCAAGAGAAGTGCGGGGTCAGCAGGAGTAGTCACACGCTTCCAGGTGACCAAGCACTGACCTGCCGCACACTCGGGGACAGTTAGAATGTGCTGGGTGTGGTGGCAGAAACATTGTTGGAGTTTTGCAAATAATAATGAAAAAAGTGAAAAGTACCAGAGATCAGAGATGGGCAGATCAAACACCAGTGTCACAGCATATTCTGGGTTTAGTTATGTAAACAGATGACGCTAACTGAAACCTTTTTCTTTCTTCGTTTTAAGGTTTTTTTTCTTCGCCTACTTCCCTGCCTCCTTCCCCCCTCCTTCCCGCCCTCCCTCCTTCTTTGCTTATTTTCTTCTTCTATATTTTGCTGGAAATTAGGATGAATAAAAAAGAGCAAAATAGTGAAATGTTATTTTAGCAAGGCAAACGGTCCTGGGAAACGTGCAGAAAGGTGGGTGTCGGGCCGCTGGGTGGCATCGTGGCCAGCTGACAGCTCACCTGTCCGCCATGATGCTCGGTCCTCTTCACATTTTGATCATCTTTTACCTAAAGGCGTAGACATCCGCCTATCATGTTTAAAGAGGAAGCCGTCTACCAGGAGTGGCAGTTCGTACTCGGGATGATACTGGGTCCAAAGTGCCTGGACAGCCCCTCAGACTGCCACGCAGTCTCCCTCAGCAGCCTGTGCACCTCACGCAGCCTTGGTCTTTGTCACCTCAGGACTAAGCACAGTGTCTGGCCCATGGTGTATGTGGGTTAAATATTCGCCCAAGGACTAGCGACTGCTTGGAAGATGAGGAAAACTGGGAAATGAAATTAATTCGCCAAGCGTTTATATTGAGGGAAAGAAATATCAGTTACGCAAGAATAGGAAGAAGGAGACACGGCCCAGCAGCAGCAGGTCTCGGGGAAAGGCAGCAGGCTCGTGTCGGCCTCTGTCTCCTGGGCAAGGTCAACAGAAGGGCGATGGTCGGACAGAGCCGCTCGGCTGACCCACTCCACTCTGCGCCCGGTAGACTGCATCTTGGCGCCCCATGTGCATGGGTGTGCACAAATCGAGGTGCTTCTGAATGAGGGCGGGGAGGATGGAGAATGGTTGAGAAACCAGGGGGACATTGGAACAGCTGGAGGAGAGGACAAGGGGTCATGGCAGGTGCGGTGGAGAAGGTCAAGGTTCACAAATATTTGAAAATCTGTCATGTGAACGAGGAATGAGACTTTCCCGAGTCCCTGGAGAAGGCAGAACTGGGCCGAGCGAGGTGGAAGTTAAAGCGGGGTGGCCAATACAGAGAGGTGACGGTAACTATAACCAGCAGCCGGGTGAGGCGGTAAAACCTCTGGAAACTTCGAGTAGAGGCTGCTAAATATATTATTAGGGGCGGGGGAGGGGATTCTTATCTTAGACTCTTGTAATAGTAACAATCAATATAAAGAGCTGTGAACACTGTTAACCCACTTCACTGCGTGCTCACGATGTTCCACACGCGTTGTCTCATTTCATCCTCACGGGGACCCTGTGACAAGCCTCCTCGGGTTTCCCAGGAATCTGATCTTTAGAGAGGTCAAGTGACTTGCCCAGAGTCACACCGTTTAGCGGGACGGTGGGATATGAGCCCAGCTTTTTCTGGCCACAGTCTCTGGGAGTAGCTTGATGCCGTGCTCAGCTGTTGCAACCTGGCCCTCGCACCCTGCAAATATTTGCAACCCTGATTTTGTCGTCGGCGTGGCCTAGGTCATACTGCAGGAACCAACGGTTCTGAAATCTCAGCAGCCTAAAGTCTCAGGGATTTGTTCTTTTGTGTGTTGCACGACCCAGGCTGTACCGGGAAGGAGAATTGGAACAGGTGACCAACACGAATGGCCGTCACATCTGTGCCATAGGAAGTTAAAAATAACAGTAAGTTATTGGTGTCACGTCATGACCTAAACGGCGAGACTGTTAAGTAATGAGACTTGATCTCCCTGGTGGCTCATGGAAGGCAGTACTGTTGTTTAATAACTACCAGAGGCCTGTGAGGACTTTGTCATTCGGCTGCTCCCTTAGGCATAAGCTCTGGCGGCAGAAATGTGAGCCATGATAGTGTTGCTGCTATAGTCGGCAGAAGCGCAGAAAGTTTTGGGTGTACCCCCCACCCCCGCGTTCGGTCCAGGAATGAAGGTGGCCATCTATCGTGCTGCTTCCGTCTCCATCGAGGGCAAGTCCTGAGCTGCATGCAGCGGGAACAGGTCTCTGTCCTCATTTGGAAAGTCAGGCGCCACATCCAGAAATACTCTAACTCGTAAAAGGCGGAGGTTCTCACCTTGACGTGCACACCTCTCAGAGGAACCTGGGTACAAGGAGCCAAGCGACAGGAGCTCCTCACGGGACAGAGACAGATCGACTAAGGGACGTTCCCGATGGCCAAAGTAGTACTCAGTGTGTGTGTGGTTTTGAGGGGCTTTTCCCTCTGCTTTCTGCTCGCTCCCCACTCCTCCAGCAGTACCTCTACAGTTCATGATGTGTGTAAGCTAGGAAGCTCTGACTTCGGGTCATTAGATTGTCACCGTGGTCCATCTCCTCTCAGATGGGCTCCCATTAGCTGCTGTGTGCAAGGAGGTAGCGCCGGCCTGGGGACAGGCTGCTGGTGACAACACACATCCCACAGTGCAAAAGGAGAAAGCTGGCTGAAGCTGCTTTCAGCTGAGCCTCACAGCTTTCTCCTCCTTTTCGATTTCTGAAAGTTCCCCAAAGTTAAGGCTGCCAGACGAAATGGAGGGCACCCAGTTACAGTCACATTTCAGATAAACAACAAATAGTTTCTTAGTAGAAATACATCCCAAATATTGCATGATTCATTATTTATCTGAAATTCAGATATAACTGGGTGTCCCGTATTTCTGCTTGCTAAACCCCACCTGAAATGCGACAGCTGCTCATTTTCAAGTAATAGGAGACAGCGCTGAGGAAGCTCGTTGCCAAACAGCTACGTGGAAGCCATGTCTCAGGCTGTCTCCCCGAGCACGTAATTTGGGACTCGGTAAGATGCACGGCAGAATGCTAGCGAAAAACGGCTTTCATCAGCTTCCAAGAAAGGCATGATGCTGCATCCCGGTTATGGAAAGCCTCTTGATCACCCTCCACAAGGAGAACCGCGGCAGCAAACAGGCTCCAAGGTGACAATGAGCCCGCAACTGGAGTTGGATGGAGGTAGGTAGGGGATAAAACCCATGTCCTCTATGAAGCAAGAGTACGATACCAAAACCCAAGGCAAACCCTTCCCAGGGCACTAGCTAGTAGCCTAACAGTGGGAAGTAAAACAAAGTGGTTCTAAAGAGAACCAGAATTGCTCTAAATTTAACTATTTGGCCATTAAAAGCCTCTCCTAGAATTCTCTAATTGTCTCCTGTTTATGGCGGCAACAGAAACCAGAACGTGAGTGGAAACCTTGCATTCGGATTGGGTGGCTGTCATTTCTCCCTATGCCGTGCGCTGCTATGCCAGGGGCAGGCCGCGCCCTTTCCTCTAATCATGTGGCACACGTGTGAGCCACGAGGTTCTGGGCGAGTGACGGGTCCTGCTCGCGTGGGACCGTAGTCCAGGAGCTGCAGCCACGAGCGGAGTGTTTCCCAGCCTGGGCACTGGGCTGGGAGCCTTCTCCTCACCGGTGTCGTCTGTTCCTCGAAACAGCCTGAGAGATTTGTCTCATTTTGTCGACGAGGACCCTGGGGCTCAGATCCCAGGCCACACTGCGATGAGAGATCCTTTCCATGACCTGACGGATGCCCTGGGTATCCAGCGCTGCACGTAGCACAGCCCCAAACCCAGACCTCAGTCAGGCCTCTCGTTTGAGATGTGGAAGGTAAGGCCCAAAGTCCCCATGGCTGGGGCAGGCTGGGTTTGCAGCAGAGCCCACCGAAGCTCACCTAGTGTCTTTAACCGAGTCCCCGGGAAACAGGCCCTCGGATGGAAAGGGGTCTTGCGTTCAGGAGGCTGACGGAGGAGGGGCTTGGGATTGACGGAGCAGTCAGCGGTGTGTGCTGAGACGCACGTGCTCACCCAGTGTTTTCTGGCGGGGGCAGGGGGCGGAGTCTTGATTTGTAATTTGCCAATTTCCGTGGCGTGAATTCTCCCAGCATGGCCGATTTCTAGCTTCCCACCTGCCACGCCTGAAGGCAGACGTGGGGCGAGCGCTCAGAACCGGCTCGCACACGCTCCGGCTCAGCACTGCCATGGGGCGTGAGGGCGAGAGGCCGGGGCAGAGGGGGAAGGTAAACGTGGTGGAGCAACAGTAAAGAGAGGCCGGGACGGCCCTTAGGGGTCGTGCCCGGGGGAGGGCACGGGCTGAGCTCTCGTGCACCCATCTCCCACGTCGACCTGCTATTGACAGGTGCTGCTTCAGCTTCCCACAGCTCCAGTCCCACGTGGCCGCCACGTGCTGTCCTCACTTCCTTCTCTTCATTGGCAAGAAGCCCTTGGCTTCCGCTGCACCCTTGTTTCCTGTTGGTTCTCAGTGCTTAATAGGTAGACGGATGAAGCAGTGATGGGCAGAATGTTCGAGAAAGGCGTGGTGGCGCTATCGGCAGGTCACCCATGTTTCAGGCTCTTCCTGGCTGCGTCCTGCCGTGTGCTGTTCGTTCCTGTGTGAAATGTCACCCCTCCCCCGGAGTTACGAGTTCATCTGCAAGGGACCCAAGCCCTCTGGTTCCCTGGGATCATAGAGCTGTGGCTGTGCTGTCGCTCACCATTGGGGGACCAGTGCCTGGCCATCATCGACGCATTCGAGACGGAATTTCCCTTGGGTAAATGGACCTTTCAGAAGAGTTCTGGTTACGTTCTATTTCTTTGGGGAAATGGGAATATTGGAAGTTCAGGAAACAGTTAAAATTGACTACAAGGCGAAAGAATCCCAGTGACCCGGATGCCCCGGTGAGATGTGCATTGCGTTCTGTGGGTCGGCGCCGCACAGAAGCAATATGTCTGGAAGATTCAGGAGGTCACAGTCCTTCCTCTCCCCCACAGGCACAGTAAAGACAGACACTGCCTTTCCTGGTGGAGGCGGGATCCTGGGGTGCCCTTGGCCTGTGCCTAACATCACGGCGACGTCGGCGTGTGTACAACTCGGTTTGCGATGAGTCCTTTCTGATGGAGCGGCCCTAATTTTGGGGGGCTACTTTTCCGGGCCATGGAAGCGCTGTGTGGGTCTGATCAGCCCTCTATCAGAATAAATGACCGAGAGCCATCCCAGAAGTCCTCGAGAATTGTGTGTGCGTGCGTGCGTGCGTGCGTGCCTGTGCACGTGTGCGTTTGCGGAGATAGGATTTCAGGATCCAGCCCCTTTTAGTGGCTGACTTTGCATCTACCATTTCTCCTGTGATGGTCAGGGTCACTTCCTGTGGCCGCTGGACCCCCGTTTTACCGGGCCTTCTTTCAAAAGCTCCACTGACCCCTCAGCCTCTAATTCCATCCGTCTCTCGAGAAAGCTCTGTTTCTCTGGCTTGTGTATTTATTCTCTCTAATACTGGCTATTTTCTAAAAACAGAACATGACACTGACTCATGATCATCCCCTGAGGGCAACGAGGAGGAAGATGCGGGAAGGCACTCGAGCTATTGTGCAGCAAAACCAGGTGGAAACAGGCTTGCCACTCACGACGCCGCGCACGACGCCTCTCACGACGCCACGCACGACGCCGCGCACGACGCCGCGCACGACGCCGTTCACGATGCCACTCACAGCGTGACGCCTCTTAAAGAAACGTCTGGCGGTTCCTCGAATGGCTGCCCTCTCAGGCCTCCGAGTCTCTGCCCCGGGCCCTCCCTCTGCCCCTACAGCCCTTCGTCCTCTTTTCTCCTTAACTGATTCCTACTAATTCTATGAGAGTCTGATTTTACCTCCTCCAGGAAGTCTTCCCTGATGCCCTCAGTGTGGCATAGCTATCCCTCTTGTTTCCTCTCTGTTTTACATTTATAAATAAACAAATTTTTATAATTCAATATGTGTATCTGTGTGGGTTTTCTTTTCCCCCCCAAAAGCTCACAGAAATACCATAATGATAATTGTGTGCTGACTTAGTCCTTGATGCCCTGTGTCTAGAACATAAGAGACACTCTATGAATCTTTGGTGGGGTAAATGAATTACAAAATTATTTTAAAAGAAGACTTGTCTGGCTTCAAAAGGGATTTGATCTTTGATAAAGGACCCCTATTTGCAGAGTTTGGGGCACAGAGAGTTTGGATATCAAGTGAAAAAGAAGGAGACAATGGAGGCCATGATGCTCTCCCATCTTATTTCAAAATCTGATTGAAGTAGAAGTCGACGAAATTTAATTCATTCAAATAACATACTATGTATGCTTCCAAATCTAATGGATGAAATTTATACCTTTTGAATCTTCATAATGAAAATTCAAGAACAACGAGTCGAAAACGGCGATTAGTCACATTGTTTAAGTATGAAATGAATACAAAAGATTCAGGTATATATGACGTTTTCATGCAGTTTTTACAGAGATTGCTTTAAATGTAATAACGTGATGGGGGTGGGGAGCATAGAGAATTTTGGCATTTTCTCTGCAGCTGGAGCCTGAGGTCTGCTGCGTGTAAGCAGCTCCGATGCGTGCTTCTCTGCGACCCAGCCCCGAGGGTCAGCTGCTCGGAGTAACAGGCTCTTCCACATCGTCCCAGTAATTAGGCAATTTTTATGTACGAGCTGGTTTAGACCACGCACACCTACCTCATGCTGACCTTTCTTTCGTTTACCTGCAGCTTGTGGTATTTTGGGAAGTGAACTTTTCTTGGTGAGTGACGGTGTCACACTGCTCGCCAGCTCTCCTGGAAAGCAGGGCTGCCAGCCGCCCTGGTCGCCCTTGGGAGCAGGCCCCACAGGCCCCACCAAGGCGCCTTGGTCTGTAATTCCCAGCCCAGAAATGCCAGTCCTCTTGGATGCCCTGTGCGGTCCCAGCGTCTTGTTTCTGATAGTTCACAGCATGTGATTCTGAGCCGAGGTGGGCATCATGGAACCACAGCGTCCTCCTTGAGATGATGCTTCTGTGCCAGGGCGGAGGCATCCCGGGCGTGTAGGCAGAAGGAGAATCTTGCGTCTGGCACTCTGGTCTAGAAATGGCCTCTTGCTTCCTATCATCTCTCTGGGTTCAGAATCTTGCTCCCAAGAAAAGGATTTTGCAACATTTTTAATGGACGACAGTTTGCTACAAGCCCTACCCCCCGCCCCCCGCCAGCAGTGTCTGCATATGATCTGTGACTCTAGGGGACTCCTAGCGTCCCCTAACTCTCAATCCAAATCTTGGGGTCCTGGGCTCTGCTGGTTGACCTCGTGCTACAGGAAGAAGTGAGAACGAGCATGTGTAGACAAGAGTGAATATGTTGGCGGAACACCCAGGGTAAAGCTGGGGACAAGGTCAGTTTAATAATCCCAGCGAATGGAGGACGAGTGCCACCCATGGGCACTCAGGGCCCTCAGCCTTCGTGCACCAGGTCCCTTGCCCAGAGGAGCCCAGTGGGTGTCCTGGCAGCCGACTGATGAGATGTAGCTTCCTTTCCCCTGGGCGGCGGTGGAAAAGGCAGCAGGCTGGCGGTACACCCTTCCCCCAGAGCATGTCACTGAACGCACCCGCCACAGAGACCAGCATCGACCTTCGAGGCTAGATTTAATCTTTGCACATAGTTCCAAGTTCTTTGGAGCCAAATCTAGCAACAAAATGGATAGTCGTCCTGAGGAATAGAGCACTTGGAACCAGAAACAATGTATTGCTCTAAGAACAAAGCCGTTATATGGCTTACAAATGTACTCCGGTGGCAATTCTGAGATAAGAATCCAAATGGGCTTGGCACGAGGCAGCCCCCGCGAAATGACTACGTGGCTTCTCCAGGGGGTATCGTGAAGGGTTCCATGCGAGCCTGGAGGGGGACATATTTGTCGAACAGTCGGATAGCACGCAACCACGAAAGCTATGGATGTCGAGTCAAGGCCAGGGACGCGAGGTCATTCTACAGTCTGCCATGCCCTTGGCAATGGGTCCTGGAGAAACGCTCCACTTCTCTGCAGTATGCAGTGCTCATCCGCTGCTCTTCCTGGGGTGCCCTAATCCCCTCTCTCCCGGGTGGGCTTCTAGGCATCCTTCAAGACTCACCTTGACTTTCATCTCCTCGACGGCACCGAGAATTAGTCTCCTCTCTGCCCCACTTTGCACTTGTATAAGTCCCTACTGTGTGACTTCATTACATTATCACACTTCTTGCTTTTTCTCTGCCCCCTGAGCTGTGAGCAGGTTCAAGGCAGGAGCTGCCTTAATCATGTCTATATTTCCGATGCTCAGTGAAGAGTAGATGTGCAATAAAACACATTGCGAATGACTGATCGATCCGGCTTCAACGAACTCATTTCCTCATGTATCGCTTGTTCTTCTAAACTCACTGGGTCTTTTAAAGTGGGAGGAAGGATGTGGGAATTCTGTGATCATGCCCACATGTGCTGGGGGTACACAGAGATGATCCGTAATTTCTGTACTCTGATAAGTGCGTAAGTGTTCTTCATGGGCTTGTGATTCTTGAGTGTCGACGTGTAGTGGGTGCTGTCGGGGGTGCCCCAGATCTGCAAGAGGGTTCCCTTAATGAAATCCGCTCCTAGATCCATCATGCAGCTCCGCCCTGCCAGAAATACTCCCATGTAAGTGTGACATGTAATAAGTAGCATCTGAAAGGCAAGTACCAAAAGGCTACCACTGCAGAATGAAAAAGAACTAACTGTGGAAAATTAGAAAGCTACACAGAATAGTCTTTAGTCTCAATTAGCCACATTTCCCTACCTTCCAGCAGCTGAACTCAGAGTGTCATTTGAGCGGGGGGCTCGGGCCCGGCAGCTTCTGATGTCCCCAATTATGCAATAATGGTAATCACTGACGAGGGCTCAGTTGAGAAATGTCTGTTTCCCCATGTCTAGCGCTCAGTAATCATGGGGGAGGAGCGCGTTAGAGAAGAATTCGTTGATTTTTAAGGCGATAAGTGGGATCAGGCTTTTACAGCTTGGGGTGTGGGGTTGGGGGAGGGGAGGCAGGGTGGGAATGCCACCTCAGAAGGATGCCCCAGGCAGAGCTCTGAGCACCCTCGAGGAAGGTCAGAGGCACCAAGCCTGTGCTCTACCCCCACCCCCAAAAGTTTAAAGGCCTTTTGAGACAGAGCAGAAATCGATTTCTGACATTAGGTCATGTACCACTCAGAATAACTGATTTTTATAGAGGACAGAACGTAAGAATAAGGGAAAGTAGGAATACTGGATGGAACAGGCTGGTTTCCATTTTTGACACCTAGGAGGGCTCCCTTCGGATCGGGCCATGGGCAAAGGCGTTCTGAATTCTCATTAGATGCCTTTCTCATTTCTGAAAAAATAAGGACTCTGGCAGATTACAAAAAAATAACCACAAATGCTTCCCCTCCCTTCAAGAGGTGGAGTCTATTTCTCCTTGGAGCTGGGTTGGCCATGCGACATGTTTTGGCCAGTAGGATATTAGCAAAGTGATGCAAGCAGAAACAGGCCGTGCTTGCACATTGGAGCTTGCTTTCTCCTTCTGCTCTTGGGTCACTGCGAGTGTCACCGTGCGAACAAGCCTGAGACGGCCGGCTGGAAGGGGAGAGACACATGGCCTAGGTACCCCTGTCATCTCAGCCGCATCTGGCTGACGACCTGACATGCGAGAGAGAGCGTTGATCGCCAGCTCAGGCTTGAGTGAGCTCAGCCAAGACCGACAGAAGAACCCTGTAGTCAAGGTCAACCCAGATTG
>NW_011888945.1:1352326-1361546 GCF_000151845.1 Pteropus vampyrus | reverse complement strand
CAGGCCTCCCCGATGAGGGTCGCATCTGGTGCTGGGTCGAGTCACCAAGCTCCTCTCTGTCCTGGACCTGAGCATGCCCGGCCCACCGAGCCCCAGTGCTTGGGGTGACCAGGAAGACTGGCCCTGCCCGCGGGCTGCATGGAACCCCATTCTCGTTAGGCAGGTGTGGTGGGGAGGGGTTCAGAGTCAGGGCTTGGCATGGCCTGAGGATGCGCTCAGGAAGAAGAGAGCGCATTCAATTCCATCGTGCCTTTTCTTTTCCAAAGAGTCAGAGACACTCTGGAGTTTAGCACGCACGTTATCTCCTCATGTTTCGCTGCGGTAGAGAAACATTCATTCGTGTTAGGAAACAGTTACGAAAGATACATATTGATAGAAAACATATTGCCGGAAATACAGTAATGAATAACATTCCACATAATAGTGACTAAAAGCAAAACAGTCTTCGGCTGTGCTTACAAGTTGAGTTTAAATTGAAGGTGCTTTGTAATGCTGATATAATAGCTGTTCTTCTCGGGCAAAAAATATATTGTACTATTTTTTATCAAGTGGCCAAAAGAGGGGAAATTAGATAGGAGGACGGAGGCGTGGGGTGGGTGGGTAAATGGCGACTTCAGGGTTTCTGCCTCAGTCGGCATGCTGCTGCTGACTTTGGAGAGAAGCACGGCATCATCACAGAAATGCAGGGTTCGATCGAAGGAGCAAGTATGATTCGCAGCCAAGGTTTCATCTCTGTCCTCGCATGTGCCCAGGACCTCCCCTCTCACTTCCCATGCAGTGGGGGCAGGACACTGGGCTGCCATGGGAGGCTTGGGAACGAATCCCGCCTCTGCCCTAGTTAATTAGGGACCTTGCCTGCCACCTCTCCAGGTTGGCTGGGACATCTTCGCCGTGCAGCCTCTCATTGCCCAGGTTTGAGCTGGTCTTAAGTGAGGCTGTGTGGCAAATGCTACTCCTGGCTGCCAACCTCTCACGCTTGCCTACGTTCCATGCTAGAGGCTCAAGATCCTGACTCTCCCTTTGCCAGGCTCCCTGTGGCTAGGGGTGACCATGTGCTCCAGTTTTGGATTATGAGATGTACAGGAACACTTCTGGAAAAGATTTTCCTTTCTGGCAAGAAGAGAGAGGTATCTATGGGGAGGTCTTTTTGCTAGTCTCCCTTTTTCCTTCTTGCTTTGGTCGCTGCAGTGCGAAGATGTGATGCTTGGAGCTATGGCAGCTATCTTGCAACCACGAGGGATAAGTTTGAAAACAGAGCCAACTCACTGAGGATGGCGGATCCTCCTAAACTGGTGTGGTCAGATTCAAGAGCCAGAAAAGGAGAGCCTAGATTTTATGTTGGGAAAAAATAATTAAAAAAAAAAAAATCACTTCTTGTCTTGCTAGGCATGAGTCAGGAAGCACACAGCCCCGATTATCCTGGCAGCCCATTTTTTAATTCATCCAAGCAAGACTTATTGAGAGTCTGCATTGTTCCAAGCACCGTTCATGGCATCGGTGATACGTTGCGGAATAGAATCGACTTCTCCTACTGCCCTCACGGAGCCTGCATTCTTACAGGGGAGACAGGAAGTAACCAACCCACCACCCCCAGTTCATCATCTATATTTTTTCCCTTCCTGCAAGTGTGATGCAGTCGGGCCCAGGATGGAAGGAACCTGGGTCCCCGAATCCCACGTGGGAGAAAAGACATCTGCCAGTTAGAACCGCGCTTTTGGGCTTGAACCCCTGTGTCTTCGGACCCGCTGATTGCTGCGCGTCTGCTTCTGCTCGCTGTGGGAGAGAATTTAAGACAGTTCACCTGGAGTTTCCTCTACGTCTGGCCTTACACTTTCAGGAAGTAAAACTTTTCCTTTGAAATCAAGGCAGAGCTTCGCTTTCTTGCAGCCCTTAGCATCCCAACTGAGTGGATTGTTAGGGTCTACCATTAAGACCTCTGCAGGTGGCCTCGGCATGTAGCCCTGGGAAGCCGGAGGTCTCCTTCTTCCCCATCCCTAGCTCTCTGAGTCAAGGCATTTGAAAAGCAGGATGCAATTTCCTCCAGCCCCGGTGAAGGGTAAGAGAGCAGACCAGCAGGCTCGGGCTGGGCAGCCCGTAGCTGCTCCGGGTGGGCAGAGCGACCCTAGAATCAGAAGGATCATCTCCTCAAGCCCCAGGCAGCCACGGGAAGATGAGACTTCCCTAAGGCTCAGACAGATGCCTAGCGCTGCCTGCTCCACATCCTTCTTCAGGCTTGGAGGCCCCTGGGGTGTCGGCTTGCTCCGTGCTGGTCCGCAGCCCTTCCTCCCCAGCATTCCTGCCCCAGGTCCAGACACCATTTTAACTCCTTCAGGCACGCTCCGGGCTGGGCACGGTCAGCCTCACGGAGCTTGGATTGGCTAGAGAGGGACTGGAGGCCTGCGACTTCAGGTCACCCTTCTAATTAACTTGGGGTTTGTGGCAGGTTGTCTTTTTCTAAGGTGGTTCTTGCAATATCCTCTGCGTCACTGTCCTTCCCGAGGTAAAGCCCAAGTCCCTTCCCCTTGACTCCGAGTGGGTGTGTCTGAGTGTCCTGCAGCCGCCGTAACAAATTACCCCCAAACTGGGTGACTTAAACCAACAGAGTTTATTCTCTGGAGGCCGGAAGACAAAATCTGGAGGCTGGGCCCTGCTCCTGAAGGCCGCTGCCTCTTCCTAGTTTCTGGTGGCTGCTGACAATCGGCGAGTAGCTGTGTCGCTGTCTCTGCCTCCGTTGTCGCATGGCCTCCCTTGTGCATCTCTTCTGTGTCTCTGTGTCTGAATCTTCCTCTCCTTGTAAGGACACTGGTCATATGGGATTAGGGGCCCACCCTCCTCCGGTGCGACTAATTACATTGACAAAATTTTAACTAATTACATTGACAAAAACCCTATTCCAAATAAGGTGACATTCTGAGGTTCCTCATGGACATGGATTTGGGGGGAACTCTGCTCAGCCCAGTACAACTGGTGACTTGTAACCAGCAGAGGGAGGCGGAGGTGATACTGCCGCCCGACTGTGCATCTGCCAGCTCGTCGTGGGGATCGGTGTGTTGGATCCCCACTCTGCCGTTACGCAGCCCCACCGCCCAGCAAACCCACGCCCGTCCACGTGGACAGACCACCTGGAGAAGCCCTGGTGGTCTGTCAGTCCCCAGCTTCTCCAGGCCCTACCTGACTAGAACAGCGTGGTGGACCCTCGGCCAGAACTGCCCAGCTGAGCCCTGGCCTGCAGACGTCGTGAGAGAGAACGTCATGGGCTGAATTGTGTCCCCATCCTCCAAATTCATATGTTCATGTCCTAACCCCCAGTACTGAGGAGGCAACTATATTTGGAGACAGGGCCTTTATAAAGAGGTAACTGGGGTTAAATGAGGTCATGGGGTTGGAGTCCTCATTCAATATGACTGGCGTCCTTATAAAAGGGGACGATCCACCAGGGATGTGGGTACACAGAGGGAGGGAAAGCCGTGTGAGGACGCAGAGATGGTGGCCATCTGCAAACCTTTGCTCCTGGGCGTCTACCCTCCGGGACTGTGAGAAAATAAATTCTGTCGTTTAAGCCTCCCGTCTGTGGTACTTTGTTACGGCGGCCGAGGAATCAAACACAGATGAGAACGTGATTGTTCTCGCTCTAAGCCACTAAGTTTTGGGGAGATCTATGCACAATCGTAAGCAATGCAGGACGTACACACCTAGGGGAGCCCCTGAGGACAAACTCAGGGGCCTGGGGTGCTGCTCCCGGCTCCAGCATTGTCTCACTGGCTGCCTGGACAGCTCTTCCTTGCTCTGGGCCTTGGCGTCCCCATCTGGAAAATGGGCAGATAGAATGACCGCTAAGGTCTCTCATAGCCCTGTGACGGACTGTCTGTCTGGATGGGCTCTGGAAACAGATTAGTTCATCAAAGAATAAGGTTTGCAGCTGCGTTTCTGGAAATTTGTTTGGCTTAAGGGATCTGAGTAATCTACTACTGACAGCGCCTGCTGCCCAAGAAGCTTGTTCTGTGTCGGTCTGAGGCGATTTCTGTACATTCCCCCGTGAAATAAAATCTGCACAGTAACGCCACGGGGGAGGGGCTACTTTTATAGCTCAGACAGCTGAACAGAGAAGTGACTTGCTCAAGGTCACACAGCCGGCGTGCGTGCGAGCCGGGGCGCAAGGCCCGGTCTGACCCCCAGCTCCACATTCTCTCTCCGAGGGGTCCCTCAGGCCGACGCTTAGGGCAAAGGTGTGGGAGTTCCATCTGTCACACCCTAGTTCAAAGGCCCTCTGTCTGCGAGAGAGGGTCACTTTAAAGTGACCGTCCCTTCCCCTGACTCTCTTGGGTGGAGGGGCCGACAAGGGAGCGGGCAACTGTCCAGCCATCTGCGAGGGGAGGGCCCGGGGGATGAAGGCGGTTATTGTTTCTTAAGTAAGAGCAGATAGGATTCGTGGTCAAGGCCACGCGAAGGGAGATTAGATCTGCCCTTTGCGGTCCTCTGCGGGCCAGGCCCAGGACAGATGGCAAACTGTTGTCATTCGATATGGAATTAGGCCAAGTCGAAGTTCAGGTTGAGAGGCTGCGGTTCAAGTTTCCATTCAGCTGTCGGAAAAAGCGCCCCCCTAATGAATGCCCCCGCCCCCCGGCCGCGCGGGTCCCCTTTTTCGTTTTTGAAAACAGCTTTTGTGTGTGAAGGCTCCTTGTCGGTGACAGCCGTGCTGTTCGGTGGGGTGATTTGCGACGTTCCGGGCGGCGCCCGGCTGGAGCCAAGGCCTGAGCGGGGATCTCTTCGCCACTGCTCTGTGCCGCGTGATCTTGGGCGCCCTCTGAGCCTCGGTCTCGTCATTGGTGCCTTGGGGATAAAACGAAGACCCCCGCGTGCTGATGAGGACTGAACGCTACCCCGTCACTGTCCCGCACAGTGAGCGCTCACCCGACTCGAATTCCCTTTCCTCTCTCTCTCTCTCCTGGGAGGAGGAACTTAGTCATTTACGCACTTGCTTATGCGGCAGGTGTTTATCGAGTGCCTCCCGGGTGCCTGGCCCTCTTCGGGGCGCTGTGGCTACAGGGACACACTGGTACAAGACCAAAAATGCTCCCCTCTGGCGTGGACGGCGTGCCACGGACAGGGGGACAAACGAGGCCGGGCTCAGCAGTGGTCAGCGCTGCAGCAGAAGAAACGGAGGCTCCGCGTCCGAGGCCGGTTGGAGGCCGGTCCCCGGCGACGTCTGCGGTGGGGTCTGGACTTCGTGGTGGTTCCTCCGCGGCCGAGCCGCTCCCATCCTCTTTCCACAAAGTTGCTCGCTGCGGTTCCCTTCACCTGGGGCAGGAAGGCTCTCCCTTCCTTCGTACACCTGCTTGAATTTCAATTACACAGAATATCTTTAACACACAGTTCAGCCAGATTCCTTAGGAGACGGGGGTGGGATGGGAAAAATGGTGCTGTGAGTATTCATGATGTGTTTGCATTATGGAATAATTACACATAATTGCTCTGCCTCGTAAATAAGTATAAGACATTCACCGGTCTCTACGGTGGGAGAAGCCACAAAGCCGCCTTCTCCCGCCCAAGACGCCCCAGTGGAAACGCACAATGACGTCAGCAATCTCTGCCGCTCACCAGGAATACGCGTTTTCCACCAGCAAAGAGGATTAGTGGTCCTTTCTGAGCCTGTAAAAATTATGCTAACTTGTCGGTTATATTTATACATTCTCGGATCCTCTCGCTTACTCCCCACGCACGCGTTAAACCCACGAATTACTACGTGTGAGAAACTGGAGATGTACTTAGCAATAATGGCTACTGTTTGTCGAGGGCTTATTGGGGGCCGACACTGTGCTGGGCTTTTCAGACGTATCCTCTCCTTTAATTCGAGGAGAATGGAGTCACCCTGTTGGATAGGCACCGAGGCTTACAGCATTCAGGAAACCTGACCAAGTTCACAGAGTTCGTGAAGAACACAGCCGGGCATTCGCACCCCGGCGGCATAGCGTGCATCTGACCGCTCACCACGACGGTCCAGCGAATGCCATCCTCCATCCCTCTTCATCCCCCTCCCCAACAGTACATAACTGACTGACTTCTGGAAGGGTCCACGCCTTCTGGTTGGTTAGATGTGAGGAGGAGCTGGAGTCACACATTTCGTTATTGTTGTTCCAATGTTCTGAGTAGAATTGTGTCTCTCTCCACCCCCGCCCCCGACCCCGACCCCGAAAGCTATGCTGGAGTTCTCTAGAACCTCAGCATGCGCGTTATTTGGAGATGGTGTGTTTATATTAACCAAGTTAATATAAGTCAAGAGCCCTAATGCAATGGGACTGCTGTCCCTATAGAAAGGGGAAACTTGGACGTGGAGCTGTTCACAGAGGGAGGAAGCAGTGAAGAGATGAAGGGTGAGGACAGCCATCTATAGGCCGAGGGATGCTCGAGGCTTCCCAAAGCCCCCGGAGAGGCACGGAGCACCTGGGACCCAGCCCCGCGTGTAGGCTGCTGGTGTTTCTTCTGTGGAGAAGCCTGTTCACAGTCTTGCCTCTTGGATAGTTCCTTTTTCTTACTGATTCGTAGATGTTCTTTATTTACGTTCTGGCTCCCTCCCTCGGCTGGTTATCTGAGGGGCAGATGTCTTCTCCTGATCTGTGGTTTGTCTTGTCACTTTTCCTGAGTGGAAATTTTAGATTTGAATGCAGTTTGTTCTTCCCACACTTGTCCCCATGAGCAGGTCGTCCCTGTGCCGAATCCCCTCCACTGCCATCAGAGGACAAGGCCACCCTGGCCCTTCCCACCTCCCAAACTCCGGTTGCTTTACCCTTCTGGCTCACTCTGCCCCAGGCGCTCTGGTTTTTCCCATTTCTGGAACACGCCAGCTCATTTCCACCTCCCGCCTCATCCATACTCTCCTCCCTTCTCCCCTGCCCTGGGTCGTGTCACTTCCGCCCACATTGCTCTAAGCAGCTCTGTTCCGTCACCCTCTACTGCAGCCCTGGAGTTCACGGTCATCGTTCTCTTCCTCAGTCTTGCTTGTCCCCTCGTTTGCTGTGGTGTGGCCCCTGTGCTAGCTCCAGAGCAAGGGGCCCCTGGAGCGGCCCACTCTGAGGACCTCTGTGTCATAGGCCCACGCAGTGAGGACCTCCGTGTCATACCAGGCTCTCAGCCTCCAGGCCAGTGAGCCTCATCCCACGCCCAGTTACTCCACTGAAATACACAAGCTCACTTGCTGGTCACCAGGAGGAATGGCAGCCTGGGGCTACCATGCTTTTCATGGTGAGACCTCATCCAGGGGAGGGCTGGTGGCACGGAGGGGAGACTGCATGCAGGTCCTCCCCCCACACTACCTCAGGAGGAGATGGGCTGGTGGCGGAAACATTTGCATTGGAACTAGACTTCAGGGGAAAATGAGCAGGGGGCGCGGTTGTTCCACTGGAGGTCTGAGGTTTGTCTTCGGAGAATGTTCTCTGATTTCCCCGAACACTTGAAATTAATTAGCTGGGCCAGACCCTTTGTGAGCCTCTCTGTCGGACGCAATCTCACCCCTGCCGGGGCAGAGTGTGGCAAGCCCACAGACAGTCCCGGGGTTCTCACGCTGCCCCGGTCTGCCTTGTGCATCCGCCAGCCTCACTTCTGCTGAGCGGCGAGAACCCCTGAGTCCTGTACTCCCACACCTGCCAGATGGACAGCTGTCGGATGGTTCTGGGGCTTCTGTCCAAATGGGGACAGAGGGCCAGGCCCAGCCCCATGGGAGCGGCTATCCCAGCTGTCAGTCACCCTGCAGAGATGCCTACCTTGGAGAGGAAATGAGGACCAAGTTCTTTGCTCTTGAGCTTCCTGGGACTTGGACTTAGAAGGGCAGTCATGAGGAGCATGCTTCCCTGGTGTGGGCCGAGGGGCCCCTGGGCTTGGAGATGGGAGCGGCGTGCAGCACGGTCTGTGGCCCCCAAGATGCTCTGTCTGGTAGCAGCCATGCAGTCCTCTGTGAAGCCTGAGGCTTCCCTGACGCTGAACCCTGGAGTCAGCTGTGTCAGATGTAATCGAGGCAGAAGCCCATCCCCAAGGCCAGAGGGCAACGTGAGTTGTGACCACCGCGGGAAGAGCCTGCATGGACGAAAGCGACCTCCTTCGGGCTGTTGGCAGCCACAGCTGTGACATGGTGGCTTCTCAGTCATGCTGGGGGCACGCTCGTGGGGTGTGTGTGTGTGTGTGTGTGCACGCGCGCGCGCGTGCGCAAGTTTCTGCATGGGTATGTGGGGGGCTCAAAGTCGATTTCAATGAAGATTTTTACAAAACAGTTTAGGAACTTTTCGAGTAGTTCCTGCATTGCCAGGTTCGACATTCAAAAAGTAGGAAAAGGTAGCCGTGAAAATTGTCCTACTCTGTCCTGTTTCTCGGTCATGCGTCCTCTTAAAGACGACCACATCACCAGCTTCCTGTGCTGGAGACGTTTTATGCACCTGCCATCAACGGTGTTTAGCCCCTTCTACCTAAGGGCAGTTCTTTAATTTCTTTACTTCGCAGCATATTTCGAGATTCGTTCATATCGATGTTTAAGTGCTGTCTCTTTTTTTCTCACTGAAATATATTCTGTTGATGAGTGTAAAATGAATTCGACCGGTTATTTAGTGAAGGACATTTAGGCTGTCTCTAATCTTTTGCTATGATACAGTGGGCATTTATTGGAAGAATGACCTTATTTTGTTGACACAGGGTAAGATACGGCAGACACATTCAAACTCACCAAATAATCCATTTGTTTTTCCAGAAGCCTCAGGCCCCTGTAGTTAGGTATGGTCATGTGACTAGTTCTAGCCCGGGGACTGAGAACAGAAGCACTGTGTGTGACTTCTGGGCAAGGCATTGGAAAACTAGAGAATGTGGGATTCTCTAATCTCTCTCTGTCTACCATGGCGACTGAAGAGGCGGAATGTTCCAGAAGGTGAAACTATGGGATGGTGGAGCCTCTGTCAGCTTGGGTTCCTGAGGGACTCTATGGAGCAGAGTCTACTGCAGACGCATGCTGTGAGAATTTGCAGGAGCAAAAATATACTTTGTCGTGTTCAGACACTAGGTAGGATTTAGGTTGTTTACCGACCTCTCTAATTCATAGTGAGGATCAATGCATAGATATTTGTGACACTGAATTTAGTAAGTGACTAACATGAATGGTTGACCAAGAAGTTCCTTGGAGAGGATCTGTGGGACTTCTGGAGCTGTGGATGCAGACAGGAATTCTTAGGAGAGCCACCTGGGG
>NW_011888945.1:1342070-1349061 GCF_000151845.1 Pteropus vampyrus | reverse complement strand
CCATCCATCCATCCATCCATCCATTCATGCATCCATCCATGCATCCACCCACCCATTCAACCATCCATCCATGCATCCATCCATCCATGCATCCGTCCATGTATCCAATAAAATCCAAACATACATCTTTTTTCTCCCCCTCTTTAATTCCCCATCCCCCACTTCCACCCCTGACCTACGGATGTTGCCATCTTCCTTTTAAGGACTGCATCTCTGAAGGCAGGGCATCTCCTCCCATGTGCTCACGGTGTGCACCCACGGCCTGGCGTACCCGGGGCCTGGAGCACCCAGGGAGCCCAGTGCATCTGGGGCCTGGCGCACCCAGAGTATGGTCCATGGCTCCACCTGGGGTGCAAACTCAGGACCATCAGCGCGTAAAGCAGATGTGCCAACCACGACACTATGGAGCCACCCCCAAACATACATCTTTAAGATCCCTATGACTTGGGTATAAAAATGTCACTATTTATTGAGACAAACAATGATTCCAGAGATCCCATATAGAAATCAAAGACAACAAAACAAAATAAGATTCTATCTCTCTTTTTTAATGCTTCTTATTTTTGTGGCCTCTTGAGTTAATTTTTCATAATTACCTCTTCCCCTTCATAATTCTCTCTCTCTCTCTCTCTCTCTCTCTCTCCTGCCCACCCTCCTTCCCTCCCTCTCAGTTTGCATTTTGCTTGGGGTAAGAAAAAATAGTCATTTGCGCTGGAGACCAATACCAAATCCACTCTCTTTGTGCTTTTGTGAAATGTTTATGTGACGGCCTCCACTTGGCAAATTGGACCGTCTCTCAAAGTGCTCATAGAAATATTTGTACAAATATTTCATTCTGGAGTGTAGATTTCCTTGATCTTGGTAAAGTGAAAGGGGGACATGAGGAAACAAATCACGAATATGCAGGAAGAGGTCGCAGTGAAAGACCTTATTTTATTTTAAGCCCTCAAAAAAAAAAATTACAAATATTTAGATTCTCTTAAAAAAAAAAAAACAATGAAAAAACCAAAAGGGCTCTGTCCGTGTGTTGTTCATTTAGGAGCTTATTTATTATCTATTTATTTTAATGGTGGAAACCCCCATCCGCGGAGGCGTGCGGCCCTAATGAGAGCTGTTGGTGTCGGGGCTGCTCCCAGCAGGCCGCCCTCAGCCGCCGCGTCCCGAGGCTGGCTGGCATGCATATGCCTCATTACGGACACTTGCCCTGTCATGTGTTATTCCTCACTTAGTGACAATTTGTCACTGTCACCCTTGACATGTCACTCCTCGGCAGACGGATTTGACTCCGGTGCCAAGTCTGACACTTGGATGAGAGGCAGGAGTAATCTGAATCGAAATAACGGGTCGAGAGTGGCTAATTTCACTCTGACATAATTCTCATACCACGTAAAAAAGAGAGAAGTGCTGTATTTAAAGGGGAGGTTTTCTTTTTTTTAAAAGCTTCTCCCCCCGCCACCTCTTCGTTCTCTCTTGCTCTGAGTCTGAGTATTCAATTATTCTTTAGGATAATGCTTTTATTTTTGAAAGATTAAGTCTTGCGTTTTAATAACATGCATTTTCAATTAAGTGCACTAAGATGCATGGATATAACTATTATTTAAACTATAAGTAATGGTTGGATGTAAAAATTAGGAAACATTGTGCTTTAGATAAATTACATTCAAATTAGTTCTTATTATAAATGGGATAGAAAATGGATTTTTTAGCTCTGGCTGGCTAAAGAGCCAACATTTGTATCTACTTCATTTGTTTAAATATATTTCAAGCCAGATTGAAATCCATACGGCCTGACATTAACTGAGTGCTGCCACATCAACGTACTCAAGTTTCATAAACCACTGAAAAGTGAGTTTTTACTGGCTTGACTTAGAAATATTCTAATCCTCTTACTATTAAAATAGTATTGATTATATAGTGATTTTTTAAGCTATCATTAAGCAGTATGAATCTTAATAAAATGCATTTCAACAGACCATATGCAGGATATGACTGGAGTTTTAAGAAACTGGATTCCCCCCACCCTGGAGAGATGATTACTTGTTTTTTCCTGTGCAAAGAGATCCTTTTGTATAATATTTCCCAGTAAACACTGCTTTCCTTTTGCAAAGAGATGAGAACTCGATGCCAGTTTCGAGCAGAGTTTTTTCTCTTTCCCACCTTGCCTGCCTTTCGTGGGGATGGGAGGGAACAAAGGGAGAATATTTCAATCTCTGTCCTGGGAGAGAGGATGATTGTGAACGAACGTGTAGATGGTTTCCTGCAAGGGAGCCACTTGGTACTTGGTTCTGTTTCTATGAAGCCAGACTCCAGTCTGCTAGTTTACAGCGCGAATTAGAGACAGCCGTGTGCATCAGAATTCTTGAGTCGTGACCGACGTGTTTTCTCTCCGTGGGCAGACCTCAGAGGGTTGCTTGGTGATCATGGAACGAGGGAAGGAGCTTAGAGAAATTGATGTCCAGTGGCATATCAGGACACCGCAGCCCAAACTTGTGCACCTTTGCAAAATGTGTTCATTCATTCATCCGTCAAACATTTACTGAGCGCCAGGCTCTGCAGGGTGTGAGATGCTGCAGCGGAGAGCTGAGAACTGAGCAGGGTACTGGTCGTTGAGGATGGTGCAGATGAAGGAGACCGATGCCAGAGAAGTGTAGGGCATGGTGGGAGCCTAGTCACGCCTGGGAGGGAAGGCTGGCCGTTCCAGGAAGCACACCGAGGTGGAGACTTAAAGCACAGGTAGGAGCACACAGGTGTTTAAAAACACTTGGCAGCCTCTGGGGGAAGCTGGAACAGTAGAAGGCCGGCCTCCATGCTCAGAGTACACAGGGGCAGAGGAGGAACTGGAGGAAGTCAGAGGGACCCGGCATTCAGGCGAAGCTCCCCCACATCCACTGACCTGATGGGTTACGGAATGGCTTTGCCAATGGAGCGGATCATTGGCAGGACGCCGGCTGGGCATTGGCCTCGGTTTGGCTGTGTGTCAATGGGTTTGAGCCATAGCTCTAAAAAACGCAGGCTCTGATATCGCCTCTATATGATTGTCCCCATTTTACGGCTGTTATAAAGAGGGAAGAAGTCGGAGACACTTGCATAGAAAAAGACCACTAGGGAGCTGAGGACCCGTTCCCTGGCGTGGTGGCTGCCATCTTCCTGGCTGGAGTTCAGTCCTATCGGCTCTTACCCACCCTTTGCCAGGCCTTCATTCGCTCACTGATTCGTTCGGTCGGTAGCGAGCGCCGATGTCTCAGGCACTGGATCAAGTGGCGGATGCTCAGGCACTAACTCGGCCTCTCTGGAGCTCATGCCTCAGTAGGGACGTGCGATGGTGTCATCATGAGGTGTACAGGCACTGTGGACACTGGCTCCTGAAGGAACTGACGTGAAGCCAAGGCCTGAGGATAAGCAGGGGTCACCAGGCAGGGTGGGATGGAGCTGGACAGGTAGAGGGTGCTAGGTGCTGCCAAGTGCTAGAGAGGAGAAAGACCCCAAGAATCTCGGAGCCGGAAGATGGGGTTCCAGTCTGAGCTCCAACAGGTAACTACTGAGGTCCTGGTTGAGTTGGCTGATGTAGGGGGCCTCAGTTTCCTAGGATGGCGACGATGATGATGGCGAGCGTTGAAAGGGATGGCAAAGACTCCGGTACACGGCAAGGCTCCGTGACGGCGAGGTGACTCTGAACGAAATCCTACATTTTCTACGTATTTCAGTAGGACAGCCAGTCACCGTGGAACAACGTGCATCGATGGCCGGCTCCGGCCATCGCGGTGAGTCTCGGCGCTGTACGAGCTGCGCACCATCCTCTCCATTCCACACGCGAGGGAACTGGGGACTCGCTCAGCTGGCGAGGAGGGTGGGGAGGGTCTTGCCCACACGTCCCTGGCCCTGTGCTCCTCAGCCCTGGCTGGGTGTAGCCTTGAGGAGCCAACAGGGGCCGTTCTGTCCCTGGGGGATGGTTTGGTTGTCATAATGCATAGGGAATCCCTCTCGATGGATAATTAAGTCTCCCCAAAATGCCAGTAGAGCTGAGATTGAGACCCTGTTCTGGTTGGGGAGAGACACCCAAACAGACGATGTCAGATGTCTGCAGCAAGTGGGGTGTTTGTGGTTGATAGAGGCTATGGCGGGAACACAGTGGAGGGACCTTACTCCCCAGCCTGGGTTGGGGGGCAGATGCATGATGGGAGAGGTTTTCCTGAAGGGGATAAATCTTCCGCGAGCCCTGGAGGGTGGGAAGCAGAGCAGAGGGTGCTCAGAGAGGGCGCGGCTGAGCCGAGGCTCAGGGCGTGAGGGGTACGTGAGGGCCACAAGCCACTCTCCGCTTCCTGAGAATGAGCTGGAGGAGGCGCGTGTGGGTGGGGAGACTGAGGCTTGGCATCGCCCCCTGGGGAGCTCAGGCGTTGTGCAGGAGGCACCGGGGAGCCAGCGAGGGGCAGTGAGCAGGGACAAGCTGGAGCGGATCTTCATTTCGGTTAGGTTGAGTGGGGTCATGAATCTCAGCGGCTGCGCTCACGGTGGCACGGGAGGTTGTGGGGGAGAATCCTCACCCCACCCCCACGGGGAGGAGCTTGTTTATTCTCCTCTCCCCTCGGGCGCCCCTGGGGACTGGCCTTTGTGGCTGGGCTCCACTCTTATCACAGACCCACGTCCCAGGCAGCCGGGGAGCTGCTGGGAGACTCTGGCCCTGGGAGCCTCACCCCCTGGGGTCACCGTCAGGGCCCGAACGACTGGGGATGCACAGGTGGCATCTGAGAGTGGAAATTGATTCTCGGCCACCGAGGGGCCTGGCGTCCACTGCTCAGATGGTGGCCATGCTGGCCTTTTCCAGGGAGGGAGAGCAATTACATCATACCGATTTAGCCCTCTTTCCAAGAGCTGGCCCGAGAGTTGCTTTGCCACTCTGTTTTTTTTTTAAAACCTGGGGTTAATTGGGGACGGCTGTATTTTTAATAGGGGGCTTCTGAGACAAAGCTGTGTGGGCTCTCTGGCGTTCAATAGTCCATTAGGCAGGGACTTCAGAGTCGAAAGGGTCATATGAATCTCTGGAGAGAGAACTCATTAATGGGACAGTACGTTCCAATTAGTGGCATGGCCCAAAAGGACCAAGGTGCAAAAACACCCGTCCTCAGCCCCTCTCCCAAAGGGGCTCCATTATCCAGCTGCCGGCTCCACGCTGCACAAACACGGTCACAAACAACGCGAACGTTTGCTCCGAAAGCCTGTCTCTGCCACCCATGTTGCCAGCCGACAGGCGAAACGCCCGTCCAATCATTTCGAGAAAAATAAGAAAGGCTACTCGCTTTCTTCTTTTTTCTTTCTTTTAAAAAAACTTTCCATTACAATTGATATTCAATATTATTTTGTATTAGTGTCAGGTGTACAGCATAGTGGTGAGACATTTGTATAATTTACAAAGTGATCCTCTAATAAGCCTGGTTATTATACATAGTTATAATGTTATTGACTATATTCTTAACGCTGTACTTTACATCCTCGTGACTATTTTGTAACTACCAACTTGTACTTCTTAATCCCTTCACCTTTCCCACCCAGCCTCCAAGCCCCTCCCATCTGGTGACCATCGGGTCGTTCTCTGTGTGTACGAGTCTGTTTCTGTTTTGTTTGTTTGTTTATTTTGTTCTTTAGAGTCCACGTGTAAGTGAGATCACATGGTATTTGTCTTTCTCTGTCTGACTTATTTTACTCAGCATAATTCCCTCTCGGTCCATCCATGTTTGCTGCAAATGGTAAGATTTCATTCTTTTTTTTTTTTATGGCCGAGTAATGTTCCATCGTGGATACGTACCACCTCTTCTTTATCCAGCTGTCAGTCGATGTAAGGCCACTCACTTTCACGAGGCAATTTCTTCTTTCATCAAGGAAAGAAGCAGCCAGTGGGCGTGGCCCAGAACCGAATCTTTCTTTGTCTAGTGTGCGCAGCTGGGGGATCCCAGGTTTGGAGTAAGCCGAGTTATCTACATGCTCTGCATGTCAGCGGCTCCTGCTCTTTGTCCTGCCCTAGCACCCCAAGGACGCCCCCACTGGCACAGGGAAGGCTCGTGACTCCTCCTGCCACCTGCGGTAGAGGTGGCATGGAGGGCGCTTGCTTTGGCCACGAATGGGGATCTTTCTGCAGAGGGAGGTAGGACCTGGCTCTGACTGTGGGGAGGCAGCATCTTTGCTTTGACCGTAGCACAGACAAGTCAATCATTCTGAGTCTCCACGTGGCCATCTTCAGAATAGAGACCTCGGTACTTTAAGCGCCTAGTACGTTGCACACACGCACGCATGCACACACACGCTCACCAAGAGCACGCTGCGGCGAAAGGCAGTGGGCGAGGTAACATTTTTAGTACATTTCCCTTCCTTCCATTATCCCAAGAGCCTGTGGCATGGGCGCAGTGAGTTATTATTCCCACTTTAGAGGTGAACGAAGTATAGCTCAGCAGGGGCCACCAGTTTACCGAAGCCTTGACCCTCCAGCCTTAACCCCCACGTCGCGAGGCCAGCATGGTGGCTTTCGCCAAGTCCCAGTGCCCACTTTGAGTCTGATGTTCAACACAGGTTCCGCCTGGCTCCGAGGCGTTTTAGGGAGCTTGTGCTCTGGACGGTCGAGAGTTGAGAGGAAGCAAAACGCAAATGGATGTGAACTTAGCAGCAAACTTGGCGGAGCGAAGTAGGGCTGAGGACAGAAGCTGTGGGGTCCGGAAGACTGGGTGAGGGCCCTGGACCCGCCTGGATGGTCACAGTTCCTCCCTGAGCACAGTGGGAACAGTGGGACCCACCCCGTCAGGTTGCGTGAGGTCTAAACAAGCTCATGGTCAGCAGAGGGAACTGTAGCAACGTCCCGGAGACGGTGGCCCTTCTGCTTTCTCTGTCGATTTGGAAAGAGCAGCTCAAGGGACCGGAAGCTGAGCTTCTGTCCCCCAGGGAGGCCCCTCATCCACACCGGCCACCCTCCTCACCACCTCGCCCTCATCGCTTCGTCTATTTCCTT
>NW_011888945.1:1341167-1341550 GCF_000151845.1 Pteropus vampyrus | reverse complement strand
AGGATGGGCACCAGGGCCTCTGACTTCTAGGCTGTGAAGTCACAGCCTCTGTCCCGGGAGGGCCCAGCTGAGCAGCTCTGGAACCTTCCCCCTGGTAGACTTTTGGGGATTCCTGCAGCATCGGACCGGCCTTTCCGGCTGTCTCTTCTGGCCTGGGGATTCTTGAAAGAAGTCCTGCTCACAAGCAGGTGTCAGGGTTCCCAGCGAATCCTGGCTTTGGTGTTGGCTCCACCATTTCCTGTTGGTTTATCCTAAGAGGAATCCGTGAAGCAGGTGTCTGACTCAGGTGAGATTGATTTGGTGTGTCAGGGTGTCCACCTGAATCCCTCACTTCCTCAGGCTGACCTGGAGTTTTTAGCCGTGACCTTGAATTCTTCCATGGA
>NW_011888945.1:1314643-1340127 GCF_000151845.1 Pteropus vampyrus | reverse complement strand
TCTGACTTCTAGGCTGTGAAGTCACAGCCTCTGTCCCGGGAGGGCCCAGCTGAGCAGCTCTGGAACCTTCCCCCTGGCAACAGTAGACTTTTGGGGATTCCTGCAGCATTGGACCAGCCTTTCCGGCTGTCTCTTCTGGCCTGGGGATTCTTGAAAGAAGTCCTGCTCACAAGCAGGTGTCAGGGGTCCCAGCGAATCCTGGCTTCGGTGCTGGCTCCACCATTTCCTGTTGGTTTATCCTAAGAGAAATCCGTGAAGCAGGTGTCTGACTCAGGGGAGATTGATTTGGTGTGTCAGGGTGTCCACCTGAATCCCTCACTTCCTCAGGCTGACCTGGAGTTTTTAGCCGTGACCTTGAATTCTTCCATGGAATTACCTGAGGCATGGCCTTTGCTCAAGACTTTCTCTGTAGCCACCTCAATGTTCCTGTGGGAGAGGTGGCTCTCCAGGGACTGAGAGGCATCAGGGCCAACCAGAGCAGGGCCCCTTGGGCTTCTGTCCTATAATGGGGGGATTATAGGCAGCAGCAGCCTGGGACTCGAGGCCCGGGGGAGTCCCTGGATCCGTCTTCAATTAAACATCTGCCCTTCTTCTCCCCCCGGCCCCGTGATCAGTGTCCTGGTGGGCTCTACCTCCCACGCCCACACTCACAGAAGATGTCATGATCCCCTTTTATTTCTGGGGCTTCTGCCAATTTAGATCAAAACAGCACCTGGAAAAAGTCACTAAGTGCAGTCCTATAAATTCGAAAAAATTCCAGCAAAATTTGGCGCCTGGTTTGCCTAATAGTGATGCAAAATGTGAGAAAGGAAGGTGGCTCTGAGCATCCTTTGTGCATGGATAAGGAAGATGGTTCACAGAAGCCCAAGTGGCCCCTGCAGAAAGAGCAGTGCGCAGGCAGCCAGGAGGGGCCCAGAGGCGGGCGGGGTGGGCCGCCATGTCCCTGTCCATGGTGCTGACCGGCCGCCAGCCTCAGGTCCCATCACTTCTCTCTTGGTGCCTCCTAACCGCTTCCCAGGAATTTCTAGCCTGGTGGAGAGGCGGAGAAGGGGGTTGTGAGGACAAGGTGACAACTGGGCAGAGGCTGTCGGAGCAGCCTAGCCATAAAAAATTGTGAGGCAGAGAAAATTGCCTTTTCACGTCGTTGCAGTTGCCAAGGAAGTTTCTCTCCCTAGGAATGAAGGGGAAATGTGCTGTCCTAGGTCATTCGCGTGCTGTGCAGAGCAGACTGGAGTGTCCCTCTCGACCCCAGCCTCACGCGGGCCCTTAAGGTCCAGCCACACACCCCGATTCGCTCTTCAAAGCGCAGGCTGGCTCTTGTCAGGAAGCTCTCCCTGCGCCCAGGCAGAGCTGATCATTCTGTCCTATGTTCCCTGCAAATTTTGCTTCGATTGCCTGTCACTTTATATTGTGGCAGCGTGCCCGGCAGGGGCTGGATGTTATTTATTTCGGTACCCCAAGCATGAGCACTGGGCCCTGAGCAGAGCGAGGGCTCAGAAGTGAGCTGAGTAGACAAACCCCTCCCTGATCCTGTCCACTTGCCTGGGCCCTGGGGCCATCTCCTATCTGCCCTGCTGCCTGCCTTGGACATAGCAGTCCATGGGGACTCACCAGCTGCCACCACACTATCCGACTTCTCATTTCCAGATGCTGCCCCCTATCTGGCCTTGCGGGCCTCTGTCCCCACACGCCGTCAGGTGAGCCGAGGCTGCTCTGCCTGGCCGCATGGGAACCCCGAGGCGCATGGGGGAGACGGGGAGTCCCAAGGCTCCACACTCTGCCACGGTGGAACTGTGACTCCACCCTTCAAAGCCTCGGTTAAGCCGGTGGTTTCTCTTCTTTTCTTCTTGGCTTTGAGGCGCGTTCTAAGCAGCCGCCATTGTCTGAATCTTTGCAGATGCCAATTTCACTTTGCTGGATTGGAAAAGACTCACCGCTCACTTCCGGCCTCTGCCACGTTCTGGCTTCTAGATATTTCCGCACTGAGCTCCCCCTCTCGCAAGACCCCCGCTCAAATCTTTAGTGCATTTACTGTGTGCCAGGAGCTCATGACAGCCCTCCCTGCACACTAGACATTACTGTCCCCATTTCACAGATGAAGAGCTGAGCGCACTAGTCTAAGTGTCTTTCTCTGGGTCAGCGTCAATAACTCGCAGCATGGATCCAAACCCGGAGCGGGCTGGCTTCTCTGACGCTGCGTTCTTTTCGGCCTGAAATCTCTCATTACGGCTGTCTAGGGAACACCTGGCCTGATATCTAAAGCAACAAATCTGTGGGAAGGAGCCCACCCTGTGATTTATTTTCTTTGAGGTTCCCAGGATATTTTTTTCCTCCCTCTTTTCAAAATGCAGTGCCGCCATATTCCCACCTGAGGTCATTAGCCTCAGCATAGGTTAAAAACAAAGTGTTTGTGTCCATCCGTCTAATTGCACAGAAACCATCAAACCCTCATTACCGTCAGCCTAATTATTTTGAAATCCAGCGTGTTATCCTGTTGAACAATTAGGCAGACGATAAGCATTTGCCCCACCTGCCCAGGGACGGGAGGTAAGCCTGGCTTGAGAGAAGCAGGGAGGAGTGAGCCACGGGCTGCACTGGGAGCAAGTGAATCATCTACCCTTGCAGGCCTGAGACAAGGCAGCGAGCAGGCCCCCACCCACTTGCTTCTGATTATTTTCCATCCCCAACTTGCAAAGCCGCTAACGAGAATTTCACCTTAATGAGCAGGGAGGATGGGACTCAACTGGTCGGAGGGGACATCGTTACAGAGCCGGACCCTAATTGTCACCACTCAGCTTTCTGGGCATAAATAAAATGCTTTCCTGGGGGTGGTAAACAGAGCAGCCTGGAAGGTTTCTAAGAAGCATTTTAAACCTGAGCGCGAGTGTTCGTGCTCGTTCACGCTGGCACTGGGGCTGCCCTGCCTCTCCGCGCTGGCGGGCTCCTTCGCTAGTGTTGGAAGTGGCTCAGCGTTTGGCCCTGTGTCCGGGACAGGGCATGGGGGGAGGACTTTGTCCTCATGGCCTTCTGAAATGTGGCAGAGCATTGGAAAATTTCAAGTGGAAGGGAGCTCGGTAGTTGGTCCACCCAATTCCTCTGCGTAATGAATAAGGGGGCTCATCCACAGAGGGGAAACCTCAGGAGTCATGCACTGGGCATTCGGAGCTGGAGAGTCTGACGGGGGAAGCTGCTGTTTCCCGTGCCTCGGACCTTGTTCTCAGGGTTTATGTGGATGTGAGCCGCTATGGCTCCCGTGAGTCACTTACTTCTCCCCCATTTTACAGATGAGCAAACCGAGGCAGAGAGAGTTTAAGTGACACACCCAAGGTTCTATGCAGCAGAGCCCGGATTGGAACCCAGGCAGCCTGGCCTCGTGGCCAGTGGGCCCAGTTCCTATGTACCACCTCCGTGCACTGCCCGACCCTACCCAGGCACCGAGCAACTGCTATGCAGGCAGAGTCCTCCCCCACCCTGGAGGACTGTCCCTTGGGTCACTCCTAACACACTAGCAATAAAGAGGCAAGTCACAGTGCCCTCCACGTGGCAGCTTTTAGTCTGGTGGGAGAACAGCACCAAGATGTTTACGATCCAGAGGGAAAATGGGCCGAGGAAGCACGGGCACCTGACCCGGCTGTGTGTGGTGGCTGGGGACCCAGAAGGTTCCGGAACGGTGGTGGTGGTGATATCTGAGCTAAATCTTGAAGGAGGTTGAATCATTGGCTCACAACTAAACAGTGGCTTGTCAGGGATCAGAATGTGGGGCTCCCAACTCCCTGTCCCCCACCGTCCCATCCACCCAGCGTCCCCTTCCTCCTCACAAGGCCGGAAGCCCCTTCTGAACGTGCTTGTGACTGGGCCCAGGGGTAACTGAGGGGATGATGAGATGACATCTCGGAGCAGCCAGAGATGAGGGGGCTTTCAAGGCAAGATTCACGTGCAACCAGACGCTGCGTCAAAGCTGGGTGGGGTCTGGGGCCTGAGGAAGACATCGCCCTCCTTGGAGCCGGTTCCTCACCCCTCCCTGATTCTCAGAGGGAGGTCACTGATTCAGCCTCGCTGAGGGCTGCCAGCCGCAGGGACCGCCGCACCCCAGGTCCTGCTACCCAGGTATTGCTCTGGTGCATGAGTGCAGAGCACCCCCTTACAGGGCGGCTTCTTAGGAGATGCGTCAAGTGTCCCACAAAGACCCAGCCCTCCCACATGTGGGCTTGTTTTTAACAGGAATCCCTTAGGAGCAGACCTAACGAGAGGAGCCACAAGATGGGGCTTAACTTTACTGGGCAAAGCCTGTGACGGAGGGCACCAAACCACGAGAAAGGTGCCGACTCTCTCTGAGGCTAATTACCAGCTCATCGCACTGGCCAGCAGCTTCGCAGGCCCTGGCCTTGGCTCCCCTAACCGGGGCTCAGCAGGAGGGAAGCTCTGAGCTGTGCCTGCAGCGTCCTTCGCGAAATCCTTGCCCAGGAAACCACAAACGAGATCACCAGGTTCCCACCACTCCATGTTGCCGGGGTCCTAAGGTCGGCCTGAGCTGCCTCATGTCCCTCGCCGCCTCCTCCCGGCCATGAGAGCGGGCAGTCCCTTCTCTTCGGGCGCCCATTTCTCCTGTGTAAAATGGAGACAAATCATATTACCTACCTCATGGGTTTCCCAAAGCACCCCAGCTGGGTGGCTGGAGGCAAGGTCAGGTTCTGGCGGGCCCCTCTTCCAGGCTGCAGGCTGCTGACTTCTCTTTTTATTCTCATGTGGGAGAGGCAGCATCTAGCTCTTTGGCCTCTTATAAGGACCCTAATTCCACTCATGAGGGCTCCACCCTCACGGCCTAAGCACCTACCAAAGGCCCCAGCTCCTCACACCATAGCATTAGGGGTTAGATTTCAACATAAGAATTTCAAGGGAGACACAAACATTCAGTCTATAACTCTCTCTCTCTCATCATCTATCATCCATCATCTATCATCTATCATCATCATTTATCATTCATCTATCTAATCTATCTATATCTATCATCCAGCTATCATCTATCTATCCATCTACCATCTATCTATATCTATCTGTCTGTCTGTCTGTCTATCTATCTATCTCCATCTAATCTATTTTTATCTATCATCTATCTATCTATATCTAGCTATCATCTTATTGGTTTCGTTTCTCTGGAGATCCCTGTCTGACACACAAGCATGTGACTTTGTGTAAGCTACTTGATCATTTGGGCCTTTAGTTTCTTCATTGCTAAAGTGGATGTAGTAGAATTTATCTCATATAATTGTTTTAAGAATTAAATTAGATCATGCCCATGGAACACTCAGCACAGTGCCTGGCACATAGAAAATACTAAATAAAACATTTTAATATTCGTTACATATTTTCTCACATCTATGTCATCGCTCATTTGTTAGAGGCACTGTGTAGGTACCACAAAGAAAGGACAAAGCATGGCCGCTTAATTGTTAGAACACAACAAGCGTGTGGTGCATTCTGATTTCCAAAGATGCTCAATTAACAAGCAGCTTAGAATGCACCACGTCTCATTCTTGTTCTCCCTGGCTGTGCCGCGAAACCTCCCTGCCCTCCGTCGAATCATCTGCAAAATAACATTGACCCAGGTTTAGTTGGAATAGAGTAAGGTGGTTTGTGCAGGTGGTTTGTTGATGTTCGTCCTTGGCCATCTCTCTGTGTATAACCATGGCCCTTTGTACCAAGGGTGAGAGGAAACAGGGCCAGCACTCACCAAGCTCCTTCTTGGAGGGACTAATATAAGCTCGTTTTACAGATGGGGAAACAGAGGCTCACAGAGGTTCAGTAACTTGCCCAAGATCATATATTTCCAAATCTCGGAGCTATCATTTGAACTCAGGTCCATCAGAGTTCAAATCATTCTTCGAACAGGAAAGTTCCTTTAGTTTGGCCAAATGTCTCAGACCCACACAACTGGCTTGGTGACTTAGCTTTGCCTTGTCCTACCTGAGACTTGTCTCCGTAAGCTAGTTCTCGGAGTGTTTCTCCGCCCTGGGCCTCCTTGCCTGTCAAGGCCTCTCTTGGCTTGTCTCTGTCTCAGGTCGACCCCAGGCTCGGCACAGCCTGTGATGCCACTTAACTTTGGCATGACCTCAGGCCAACCCTGGCCCTCCCCCCACGGTTCCCACCATGGTCCTGGGCACTTAAGGTCACTGTGAGGATTTAATAATGCCAGAGATAGGATTTTCAAACAGGAGCTCGCAGCGTGTCTGCTGCAGGACTTTGGGCAAGTCATGGAACTCTTCGAAGCCATGGCTTCCTCCTCGTGGCTCTCTGCGCACTTCCCGGTGAGGCAAAGCAGCCAAAGGGGCAGGTTCCTTGGGAGGCTAAACCGCCAAGCCGCGACCGGAAACCACAGCTACTTTGGGGACTTCAGGGTTGGCGCTGTTTTTGCCTCGTTTAATCAATTATGAGGCTCCTTACTGCAGAGCCCAGGAGGGTCTAATTTGGAAGGAAAGAACTTATATGAGCAATAAACGATCCTCTTGGCACTGGGCTGGCCCTGCCTTTTACTGTATGGAGACGCGTGAGCATCCAGCAGAGATGACGGATTCTCACAGAGCCCAGCACACTGCCTCCTTGAGGCTGAGAGGCACCTGGGAAAGCCATGTGGTCAGCATCCCTCTGCTGGCAGTGTCAAGGTCAGTAATAAAGATGACCACGACCCTCACAATAATGATGACGGTCACGAGTGTTTAGTAGATGCTAAGCACTGGGCCTCTTGCTTCAAACACGTTGATTCTTGGACGTCTTTCTCATGATGGCCCTGTGAGGCAAGTTCTTGTGTTATCCGCCACTTATGGATGGCAAAGCAAGGTGCTCGGAGGCTAAGTACCTCTTCATAAAGCCATTCGGCTACGCCTTGGCAGAGCTGGCATTTAAACACAGTTGTGTCTGCTCTTCTGACCACAAGGTAATTTTGTCTTCTCCTTCTAGGCTACTTTAAAAAATTTTTTAGATTTTTTTTTTATGTCAGAATGAACCCATGGATTTTAATGATTTTATTTTAATTATTATTATTTAATGTCGTTATTTTATTTTAATTATTTTGTTCAGTATTTTATCAAGTATGAATAAGTATATAATGTAATCCATTACTATCACCATTTATTTCCTTGCTCAACTGTCCCAGACTTGGCCAGTGGGAACCTTTTAAACCGCCTCCTGTGTCCTTTTGCCACCTTTCCAACATCCTTCGAGCGCTTTCTTAACTTTTGGCATCATAAAATATTCCAGGCTCATCTCGCTCGTGCCCCGCTCAAGCCCTGAGATCAGCCATTTTTCTAGGGAGCCTTGGGTCCTTCTAGTGGAGAGTGGTATTTAGAAGCCAAGATCTGAGTGTACATGTGCTTGCTGCTTCTGAGGCATCAACTGCTTCCAGGCCCTCTTGGTCCATTTCCAAATATTTCTTGGAAAAGGAGAGACCACAACCCTTTCTTGAGTTGCCGAGCCTCAACGCAGTGTTATTTTAACTCTACCATCAGGAAAAAAAAACCTCCTGAAGGGGCCATGGGACCCCAAGACCCTCTCATTCCCTTCGATGCTCATTTCTTCATGTCGAAGACTTGCCAGAGAGTGTGAGCAAATGTTTGTCATTCTCTGCTTTGAGCTGCCTAGTGAGAGCCTAGACATTCTAGAAGGGAGGGAGAAAAGAGAAGATTCCCCAAGAATGTCTGGGCTTGGCGTGAGCCAGTGGCTCCTCTGGTCTTGGACGTCGGGCTGCCAGCTCCTTCTCTGCCTTTCCCTTCCTCTCTCTCTCTCTCTCTCTCTCTCTCTCTCTCTCTCTCTCTCTCTCTCTCTCTCATGTGGCCCAAGGTTTCTGGACTGTATTAGTTACTGAGACACAGCAATGAACAAGGCAGAGAAAATCTTTGCCCTGATGTAGCTGGCTTCCCAGCTGGGGAGACAGACAATCCACAAAGAATTAGTTAAAAAGCATTACAACTAGAGATGCACGGTGGAGGCGAGAGGCCAGGGCCCCATGGTGCGGAAAAGCGGGGACATGGTGGTGGTGATGGTACAGATGCAGCTTAATTTAGAGAAGGGTCTAAGAAGCCTCTCTGAGGAGGAGACCAGAAGGACGTCTGAAAGATGATGAGAGGGGACCATGGAGAGAGCGAAGGAAGAGCATCGTAGGTGGAGGGAAGGGCACGTGGAGGGGGCCGTGAGGGGGCCGGCGTGGTGAGTGAGGGGGAAAGCGGCCCAGGACGAGGCCAGGTCACGCGGGCCTCAAAGTCACCGCAAAGGTTTGGATGGGGACAGTGCGGAGCCGCCGAGAATGGGGATGCGCATCTGGTAATTGAAAAGATGGAGCGAGTAATGACAGAGCGCTCGCTCGCCGGCAGCCACGACGAAGATAACGGATGACGGCCGGGCCGGCCATATGCACTTGGCCAGCAGCATTAATCATGTTGGGCACGGCGCAAAGTGAGCACGACGGGCACAGTAAAACATTTAAAGACGAGAGTGGATTTTAATTCGGGGGAGTAGTCTAAAACAATATGATGACGATGATAGCCAAGTGGGCCCCGTGAATGTAGAATCTAAATAGGACCCAAATTAAAGTCATAAATAATATTTAATTTGCTAGAGCAATGCATTCTCAAAAGTCATATTGATGAAAAAAGTTATTAGAATGAATCAAATGAAGACTCTCAGATGTCTGGAATATTTAGTGGACTGGAGAAATGCTAGCAGGGGAAAAAAAAAAATCCATAACACGATGTATGAGTTAGAAATTGGAATGAGAACATTATGATTTTCCACTCACATTTATCGAGCAAACCACGGACTGTATTTCCAGGGCCATTTAGCTAGATTGGAACAAATAAGAGAAGACTGATTTTTAAGAACTTGTGATTAATGACATGCAATTCCTTTAAAGTAGTTTTGTAAATACCCTCTCCCAAAGATATTTTGTGCTGTCATCTGTTACTGAGCCTCGAGCTACGGGGCTTGAGGGACCTTGTTTTGCTGTCACCAATGGTTTCTCCCGTGCATCACACTTGTATGAACTCGGGTCTTAAATTCAGGGAGTGCACCTTGTACGTCGCATGCACAGAACTGGGAGACGCAATGAGAGGTGCCCGAAAAGAGAGACTAACTGTGAAAGAACAGCTATTAATTGCAGAATATTAAGTCCGATAACGGGGAACGTCGAGACAGCCTCACGTTCTAAAGAGAAAAATGGCTGAACGCAGACAGCAGGAGAGAATGAGAAATATGAAGGAAAGAGGAATTACCGATGTGAATGAAAAGCGCAACTGAGGGAGGGGGTGGCATCCACCTGACCCCGATAAGGTGACACTGATCGTGACTTTAGGAAAGTCAACCGGAAATGAACGCGAGGGTTTTCTTAAAAACACTGTTTCTCTGAATGAAACAATGGTGTTCCGTAAACAGCCTGGGGCATGGCAGCTCCAAAGGCTGTGGCTGCATGAGCTGTCCCCAACCCCAACAAAAGGGACCCGAACGCTTCGTGTGACATCTGCAATGTGCCCTCGGAACTGCCGGCCCCAGGAGGCACGATGACCGACTTTGCAGTCAATTGGTCGAGAATGAAAAACCTGTGATGAGTGGCGTCCACTTTGCCTCCTAAGAGAACGCCTTAGGAGACGTGACCACGGAGTGGCATCGTCACAGCCTTCTCAGAGGTCATGGGCTTCCCCAGACTCTCTCCTGGAGAGAGGCGGCTTTGGGCAGCCACGTCCCTTCCCTTTGCCTCATCATTTACTTGAAAATGGGTGCTGGTCTGGCTTCCTCAGTCGACACACCACACGAGCGAGTCCTTCTCAGCCTCACCTCTGTCCCTCGCCCGAGGCCAGCCGGTCGCCCGGTCCCGCTGTGCTCACTGCCCACGGAGCCTCCATTTGGGCTCCTCTTCCATGACCGGGGACGCCCGCTTCCGTCATTTCTCACCTGCTCGCCTGGAATCACCTCCGGGCTGGGCTGAGTCCCGTCTCCCCTCCCCTCGTCCGTCTCCCACCAGGCAGCCTGAGTGATCTTTCTAAATTGCAAATCAGATCCCATCAATGTCCTCCTTAAAACCCCTTTAATGGCTCCCCAGGGCGGTGTTTTTCAACCTTTATAAAAAACCCCCATGTACTGGTTTGATAAATAATGATAATAGCTACTACTTATCAATGGCGATGACTGCTATCCATCAAGGTCTTCCCGTGTGCCAGGCCCTGTGCTTGCGTTAACCCGTTTAAACCCTCACCAGGGCCCTCACGTGCCTCCCGTGTTACAGGTGAGGAAGCGTCTTGGAGGAGGTGATGCCACCCAGGCCTGGTTGAGGCTGCTGCGCATGGCAGGAGACAGCCTCTCTATTCCACAGTCTTACCTTCCCCTTCCTGTTGGGACACCTCTCCAGGGGCCGGGGTCCCCTCCATGTGGGGGGCCTGCCCCCCTGCCACACACATTGCATTCCTTTAGAGAATCACCGACCTGGACCCAAAGGGTAGACTCCGACCCTCTTGTCATGGCTCGTAAGGCTGTTCACGGCGGTCTTGGCGGCCGACGCTGGCCTTTCTAACCATCCTTCCTCCTGTCCCGTTCCCTGCCTTTCCGCTTTGGGTTCCTTCACTCGCCTCTCCTGATTCTTGCTCCTCCTTAAAACTCAGTGTAAGTAAACATCACCTCCTCCAGGAAGCCCTCCCTCATACCCAGGTCGGATGGGGAGCCCCACCTGACTCTTCCTGCTGCACCAAGGACCTCCGCCCTCTATCATGGCATTCAACCGGGTGTGTTCCTTGTCTTTCTCCTCCTCTAAGCTGTGAGTTCTCAGAGGGAATAGACCTCGTCCCATTTATTTATTCGTTCAGCAAATATCTATTGAACACGTCCTACGTGACAGGCACTGTGCTAGGCACTGCAGATGCTGCAGTGACAAGAACAGGTAAGACCACACTCTCTTGGGAACTGTGTCTGTAACGAGGTATTGAAATGGATATTTTGGTCAAGCCCCAAGATGAAATAAATACTACATCCCAATCAGGCTAGACATGAGGGCCTCATCCCAGGGCGGAAGCGTATGTCACTTTGTAATCTACATACATGGCCTTGGGGTCAGGTGGCCTGGCCATCAAAACAGGTCTGGTGCTGAACTTGCTGTGTGCCTTTGGGCAGGTAGCATGACGCCTCTGAGCTGTAAAACACGATTAATGATTCAGACTCCACAGGGCCGCAGTGGGGATTAAATGTGAGTGGCCAGCTGGCACTTGGAGAGTGTTCTCCTGGACAACCCTTCGCTGCCCACCCTCTTCACCCCCGCCCCCACCCCAGCCCCTTCTCAGCTCTGATGTTCCTCGGGTCATGCATTTCCAGGTTGGTGAGCGGTAGCAGGTGCGCGCTGGGTATTCCTGAGCCCCAGGTGTGTTCCTGGGCCAGCATCTTGTGCACCTGTCCCCCTGGAGGGCGTCAAATCACAAGTCACGCCCCCGAGGAAGGTACAGCAATCTGCACGCCAAGTTCCTCTCTCCATTTCCCAAGCCGTTATTCTGCTAGATTCCTGATAGGATGATAACTAGTTTCTAAAAATCCGTTAAAAAAAAAAAAAACACAAAAAAACAATTAGAAGCAACCAAGGTACATTTTAATAGGTGATCGGGTTAACAAACTGGTTCGTCTGTACAATGGGGTACTATTCGGTGATCAAAAGAAATGACCTATCAGGTCACAAAGACATCGAGCAGCTTTAAATGCGTATTGCTAAGTGAAAGAAGCCAGTGTGAAAAGCCTGCATATTGTAGGATTCCAACTACGTGACATTCTGGAAAAGGCAAAATTATGGAAACGGTAAGAAGATCAAGGGTTCAGGGGTTGGGGGGCCGGAGGAGGGATGAACGGGCGAAGCACAGGGGAATGTCAGGGCGGTGAAACCCTTCTTACGGCACCACAGAGGTGCACACTCGTCACTATACCTTTGTTCCAGCCCACAGAGTTTGCACCACAAGAGTGGGCTCGAAACCGTGATTCACTGGTTCAGAGTGATGCATCGGTGTCGGTTCATTATCTGTGGCAGGGGCGACTGTAACCTGGGGGCCGAGTGTTGAGAGCAGGGAAACGCAGAGTGTGGGGGGAGGGGATCCATGTCCTTGGCGCTCAGTTTTTTCTGCGAACCTGGAAATCCTCTAGAAAATAAAGTCTGCTACCACAATTTTTAAAAGGAAGAAGAGATTCCCTTGGAAGAGACACGGAGTGCCGTCCGCTGGGATTTCGGGTTGGAATTCTTGGGCTGTCAAGGAAGGAAGGGGCCAGCAGAGGACAGCGCCACGCCCTCCTCAGTGTGTCCGTGATCAGAGCCCCAAGCTCTGGAACCAGCCCCGGCACAGGCCACGGGCACCTCCAGAGAGTTCCAAGCAGCACTGTCCGGTGGAAACACATGGCGAGCCACATCTCTAAATGTGACTTTTCCAGTAGCTGCATTAAATAAAGAGAAATAAATTTTAGCAATATATTTTATTGAACCCAATTGTCCAAAATATTACCATTTCGACATGGAATCAATATAAAAATACTAATGAAATCTTTCGCATTCCCCTTTTTTTGTTTTTGGTACTAAGTCTTCGAAAGCTGGTGAGTATTTTAACACTCCCATCTCCATGCTGATTGGCCATATTTCGAGTGCTCGATAGTGTCCCCTGGCCCGTGGCTGCTACAGTGGACAGCACAGCCTGGAGGTCACAGAACTCTGCGGGAGCCGGCAGGTTGAATTCTGTTGCTTTCTTTCGTCCTTCCACGGCGAGGGTGTGCCAACTAAAAATGAATTTTTAGAGTTGCACCCGTCTCACAGACTCCTCGGGGGCAAGTGTCTGTGCCCAAGGTCTGTCTGCATGAGGCGGAGGCTGGCCTGTTCTAGCGAAGCCGGGGCAGTTTCCTTTTGCCAAAGCGGGTGCATTTTTCCCCTCACCCCATCTTTGTTTTGCTTTGCTTATTTGAGAGGGAATGAGATGTAAAGGAGAATATACGGCTGCAGCCGATCCCTGCCCCACGCAAACCTCTTGTGAGGAACATCCTCCCAGCAATACCGCCGGGATGAAATGGGGCGCCTTAGCTCGCTGCCTCTCCTCAGGCAAGCACACGTCGCCTGGTCTCTGGGAAGCCCCTGTCCCTCCTGTGCCCGCAGCAGCCATCAGTCATCAATCTCGGCTCTTTCTGTGGCACCTTCCGTGGAATCTTTCTACTCCGGGCAGGTGATCCTGGTGAACTGCAGACACCCCGCCAGCTAAACCCGGTTTGCTCTCCCCGCTCTAGGAGATGGTCCCACCTGATGTTTCTAATGTGACTTCTCTCTGTTCCCGCTTGGCCCTGGGCTTCCTACTCCAGGAGCATCAAATGGTTCTTAAGTTTTTTCAACACGCGGAGATGCTGCGTGTGGTTGGGCAAGTTGTTCACTGCTCCCAGCTGCAGGGTGGGGAGAGCCCGCTGCCCGCTCCCCAAGCCATCCGTGCACCTCAGACCGAAGACGTCTGCACTTGGGTCCAGGGCGCCCTTGTCCAGTTTACTCGAAGGTGGTAGACAGGTTCCAGCAGTGGCCTGCTCATAGTCGGTCTCTGGGCTTTCGCCTGTGCGGTTCCTTCTGCCTGGGCTGCTTATCTGGCCCCGTTCTTTGAAGTCTGCACCGTAACTTCCTCTTGTCTCTCAATGAAGCTCAGCTCAGTCATTCTCATGTGAGAACCAAGTAGGGTCAGTTTTTGTCCACGTGGAACTTGGGCAAAAGTTCAAGTGAACTTGAGTCTGGAGGCTACGTCTGATCTCTCTCCGGATCCCCACGGCCCAGCCTGGGGCCTGGCAAAGTGCACTGACGTGACCTGACGAGGCATTTCTAATGGCGTTGTAAGACAGAGCAGGTCCCAACAGCTAATGAGACTTCTGGCAACGTCTATCTACACTCACCCAGCGCCACGCACCACGCTAAAGACTTCAAGTGCATGGTCTCACTCACGCTTGCGGCTGACCCTGAGCTGGACGCGATCATTGCGAGCCCCGGTTCATGGCTGGGGGTACGAGAGAGTCACAGAGACTCTGGGTGTGGACACAGGCACTGACTCTTGGTCGCCCCACTCACTGTGCGCCCACCGCCCTCCATGCTGATCTGCCCGTTTTACTGTGACCGGGGCTGAGGCGTAGGCCATAAACCTCAACAGTGATGATGACAGCTGCGGTTTCTGGTGCTCAGGGCCACCCCCTCTGTGCCAGGCACTGCCCTAAGCACTTTCTGCAGACCACCTCAGTTACCTGTGCAGTTTGGTGTCAGGTGCTCTGTGCGCATCCCAAAGTAAGTGTTTTTACCTCCTCCTTTTCCCTTAAGGTTCCAGGCTCTTGCAGGTAGCAAGTGCTACAGCCAAGATTCGCCTGGAGAGGCCTGGCTTCGCAGCCTGGCCTCTGGCTCTGCACTCGGCCGCCTCTGGACCTCCGGGACCCGAGCCGGACCCCTAGTGGGGGTGGTGCAGCCCCACGGGCCCTAGAGGCAGCCAGCCTGGTCCAAGTCTCAGCTCTGCCACTTACCTGCTGAGAGCCTTTGGGTGAGCTGCTAGCTACTCCGTGCCTCAGTGTCGTCGGCTGGTGATGGGTGCCGTGCTGGAACCTGTGGCTGCGGTTGTCACAGGGATCGACCAAGATCGTGCTCGACGCGCTTGGCACCCAAGTGCTCAAGGAATGTCAACTTCGCAGGCAGGGAGGAGAGGGACGGGGCTCGGGGACCGCAGCATGGCACAAATCGCACACCCTCTCCGAGCCTCTGTTTCCTTATCCGCAAAACGGGCATGAGGCTCCTTGCCTGGAATCCACGTCAGGACTCCGCTGACACGTGAAGTGCCTGCAGAGCGACAGCGCTTTGCTGGCTGTTGGGGATTCGGCCCCAAACAAGCGCTTGCCCCTGTCCCTAAGAAGCTTGACGTCAAGCCCAGGGGTGCTGCCTCTGGGGTCTGTGGACCTCGAGGCTTTTCACAGTGGGTTTCGGGGTCCGCAAACCCCACAGACCTGTAAGAAAGTATGTTTTTCTGGGCAAGGGGTCTGGAGCTTCCACCAAATTCACAGGCAGACCCTCATCTAACAAGGCTCCGAGGCCGAGAGAGGAGCTGGGTAGAACCATGGTGGCCTCGGTGTTTTGGGGGAGCCTGGACTTGTAGGCCTGCCAGCCTCAGAGGGCTGGGCCTCTCATTGCAGTCACCTGCCTGGACACGGAGCAGGTGCCAGGCTGGCTGAGTGGGCTCGACTGACACCGTGGCCACCATCGGGACCCCTGGGGACCTCTGGGGACCCCAGGTGCAAGTTCAGGGCAGGCAGGCGCGAGGCTGTGCGCAGGTGAGTGCGGGTTGCCGCAAGCCTACTCCACGCAGTGGGCCCACCTCCCACAGCACAGAGAGAGCTTGGGGGGAAAACACATTCCCAAATAAATAATAAATACAGGCAGAGAAAATAACGTAGAAAGCGCTCGCCTCGTTCAGGACTTTTGACAGGCCTGCTCTGCCAGCTCGGGGCTCTCTCTGTCTCTCCCAATTACCGTAGTGCCTTGCGCATGTTGTCATAGAAGCGCTAAGTGAACTCACCGTCAGCAGCCGCTGCTAAGAAGTTCTCAGCTTCCTCCTCGCAGCTCTCGCCAGCTCTCTGCTGGACAAGCAGCTGCGAGAGCGCGAGTCCTTCCTGGGGACATGCCCCCGCACGGGGCAGAGGGGAGGAGTGGAGCGGCTAAAACTCATTGGCTTTGGCGTCAGCCCGCAGGTTCAGACCCTGGCCTCGCTTCCCCTACGAGCTCAGGCAGGTCGTTTGTGCTCAGGACGCCTCGGTTTTCTCATCTGCAAAGTGGGAGACAGAGACAGAGCTGGGCCTGGGCAGCGCTGGAGAAATTTGGTGGCTTGGTGTCCCTGTGCTGCATGGTCCGTGTGAGTGCTCAGTCGGAGCACGTCGCCGGGGTTGGGCCTGGGAGGGAAAGGGGGACCTTCCCTCTGCACGGAGGGTGCTGTGCAGGACAGGCGCTGAGGCTCTGCTGCCAGGTGGAGGGGACCAGGAGGGCCGAGTTCTCGGGGTGCGTTTTGGCTGCGTCACCGTGCCTCTGCGGGCCTGTTTGCTCATCTGCTCGGTGGGCAGCTGGCTGCCTTTCCATGTCCAGGTCAGCTCCTCGGGCCCCTGGGGAGGCGTTGGTCTGGGAGCACGTTGCTGCACTTGTGGCTGGAGGCCGCTCGCTTCAGCTATGGGGACAGGTTTCTGAGAGAAGAGAATCCAACCAGTCATGCCCACCCTTGACTCCACCCAGCAGGATCCCATCACTGTACTACCTGCCTGCACCGCCCCCCGCCAGCACTGCCTCTGCATTCCTGGTCCCTCCCCCCCGCCCCGCCCGTGGCCCCCACTCTCCCTGTCCACACCCTTCCACAGGCCTCGGCCTCCGGCTTCCAGCGCTTTGGTCAGATTCCACCTCCCCCAGGAGCCTGTGTCGGCCAGGGTCCCACGGGAGACGGAACCACACCCATCATTCCAGCAGGGCAGACTTAACCTAAAGGAGTGTTCTACTTCACACCATTAGCAGGGCGCTGTCAGCCAAACAGAGAGCAAGTGTCGACAAGGATGTGGAGGAACTGGATGGAGCCCGTGTGCATTGCTGGTGGGAGTGGGGGGTGGCACAGCCGCTGTGGGAAATGGTATGGAGGGTCCTCGAAATTTAAACGTACAATTGTCATACGATCCCGCAATTCCACCTCTGGGCAGACGCCCCGCAGAAAGCAGGGACTCAACGGGATATTTGCACACACTCGTGTTCGTAACAGCACGATTCACAAAGAACGAAGAAGGGGAAGCGACCCGAGTGTCCATCGAAAGACAAACGGACAAAGAAAATGTGCGACGAGTGTACAAGGATGTATTTTAAACCTTCGAAAGGAAGGACATTGTGTCACATGCTACAACGTGGATGAACTTCGAGGACAGTATACCAAGTGACATAAACCCGTCGCAAAGTGATAAATACTGTATGATTCCACTTCTACGAGGGACATAGAGAGGCGGCTGCCAGGGGTTGGGGGGCAGGGGGGTCGGGACTTGCCGTTTCATGGGGACAGAGTTTCGGTTTTGCAAGACGAAAAGTTTCTGGCGACGAAGGGATGGATGATGGCTGCACAACAACACGCAGGGACCTGCAGCACACCTAAACTCGGTTCAGATGGTAAATTTTACGTTATGTGCATTTTAATACAATGGAAACTAAAGAAGTGTTAACTGGCTATGAGACCGTCTCTCTGGCCTGTTGTTGGAAAGATGACGCTGAGGTTTCATGGGGCCAGGACGCAGCCCCCAGGGCTGGGGGCGGAGGGGGTGTGTTTCTAGCACTTAGAAGGCAGTGGAGCGGGTGCTGCTCAGAGGTGCTGGCGCCTCTGGGGTGGGGAAGTGACCCACTGTCCTGGCTTGCCCAGAACGGAAGGGATCCTGGGATGTGGGACACTCAGCACTAACACTTGGGTTGCTTAGCCCGGGGCACAGGGGAGCTAGGCAGCAAGTGTGTTGAAAAGTGGGACTGGATTCAGCTGCTGCCAAAGGAGAAACTGGTGCTTGGGAATGGGGGAGTGGGGGATGACACTCAGATCAGGAAGCCGACAGCAAGCGCAAGTCCCTTCCCACTCTGAGTGTGGCAGTGAGCGGCAGGCAGAGCGACCTGTGGTCAGCAGGGTCACTGCCCACGTCACAGAGCGGAGAGGACGGGTGGGGCTGGCGTGGGGGACAACAGCTTGATCTGCATCTTTTCTCCCTGGCTCCTCCCACCCCGCTGACCACTAACGCCAGGGCCACCCGGCTTATCACGTCATGTGCCCCATTTTTGGGTCCTGGCCTCACTGTCCCATCCCACCTGGCCTCTACCTGCCCTGAGCATCAGCTGGATTACACTTAATTCATTTTTTAGCCTGGTAATAGAAGTACGAATTACCCATCACGCTTGACACCGCGATGACGTCTTTCTACTCCTGTCCTTTCATTCTTGTCACAATTATGCCCCCAGGTTCGCAATTGAGGATCTGGAGCTCAGAGACAGGAAGCGATTTGCTCAAGGTCACGCAGCTCCGCAGGTGGTAGAGTCTGAGAGGAAGCTGGGGTGGATCTCTCTGGCTGCTCACAAGCTGCCGCGTGGCTCCAGCGCCGGGCACTTAGCGGCCGCTCAGTTTCATGCGTTAGTTACATGTCCCTCGGAAGATACAGAGGATGAAGGCCTCCCACCCTCTGGGGAGGGTGACAACTCCAGGAACCTCCCCGAGGAGTCAGCCTGAGTGGCTGAAGATGCAGCTGCTGACTTGGGCTTATTTCTCGGATCTTGAGCTGGGATGTCTTCTCAAGCGCACAGTCCGACCGCAGCTCGTGGTGAGAATTAACCTCGGGGAAGGTGAGAGAGCGGGAGACAAGCTGCTCTGAGTTCCGCATAAAAATCAAATCTGGAGCTGAATGATGTCGGAGATGCATCATCCCTATCTGACTTGCAGAAGGATTTTTCTTTTTGTGTAAGGATAACGCCAGAGATACACGAGCCTGTTCCTGGATAGGGCAATGAACTCCCAAGGGGTTTGCACGAAGCTGGGGAAGGGGGAGGAAGGAGGGAGAGAGGAAGGAGGGAGAGAGGAAGGAGGGAGAGAGGAAGGAGGGAGAGACGGCCTTGAGCATGCACATGACAGATGCCCTGGTATAGAAGGTGACAATTTGCCCACACAGTGAAATGGTTCTGTCAAGACATCAAGATATTTGGGGACTTGAATTCAGAAAGAGAGTGTTTGAAAGAGCGGGCAGCCTGGAGCTCCAGAAGAGACAGTTTTCTAATTTCGCCTTATGATCTGTGAGGGTTTATCATGGCGCTAATCGGCCTGGTGATGACGGAAACTCAGCCGTTCTCACTTACGTGCCAGGTTTTGAGTAATAATAATACGCGCTGGGCGGCCCCTCGCGGTGCGCTGGGATGGCCTGGGGGTGAAGGCCCCTCTGCCAGCTCCCGGCAACCGAGCCTGACCCCCAGAGGGCCACGTGGCTTCTCCGGGCTGCAGAAACAGCCCCCACGGTCCCTTCCTGGCCCCTCCGAAGATGGGACCGCTCCCCAGGTCCGGCCCTCCGGCGTGGGCCCTGGGCACAACCAATGGCGACCCATCGGGACCGGTTCTAAAACATGGTCCCTTTTGTGGATTGCGGCCTGCCGCGCGGCACCCTTGGCGCGGGAGCGCGGGGCGCGCCTCGCGTTGGCACCCCGGGGCCCCGCGCGCCCCCGCAGGATGGCACGCCACCGCGCGTCAGCAGATCGTTTCGCCACTGCGCAAGGCATCGTAAATTGGACTTATCGCTCAGCTGCTGGCATAAATAAGTCCCTTTGATAGTTAGTGGAAGACGTTATGACACTCCAGGGTACAGGAGGGGACATTGGCACTGTCATTTTTTTTCTCCAGCCCTGGCACCCTGGCGCCTGTGATCTTTCTGGAGATTCAGGGCACGCGCTCTTCATTACAGCTTGGGCACCAGGGACTTGTTTTTTTTGCAAGATTAATGAGCGCCACGGAAATTCTCCAGCGCATCTCGATAATTAAGTCTTTGTTTATCAAAAAACAAGTTATATTAGGAGCAGAAAATTCGCAGTAATTATTCATAATTCTAACAATTCAAGTATAGCTACCTCATTTGCCTGGGTAATTCTGCTTTTTAATTTCTTGCATACATTTGCATATTAATTTTGCCCGTCGGCTGCAGCAGGCTTGACAGTTTGCTACTATGTGATGGTTTTCACAGGGGTGCGACTCAGTTGGGTGGCATTTCAACTGGGTGCAATGATAAATTATGAATTTTCTAATTTGCTGCATAATGAAGTAACCCCTTCCAACCCAATTAAAAAAAAAATCACCAGGATCTGTTTGTTTGCTTTTTTTTTTTTTTTTGGTAAATAAATATTTTTCCAGGTATTTCATCTCCTTTGCTGTTCACAGACGAGGCGTATGTATTATTATTATTTTTTCTCTTCAAAGAAAAAACTCCACCAGGGCTGGGGTTTTGCAGACTTTCTGGATGATGGTGAATTTCCATGCATGAAATGGGACTCAGGACCTGGCTTCTTCAGAGGGCATGTAGGCATTTGGTAGGTCATTCGTCGGCCTGCCTGGCCAGCAGAGGCATCCTGTCCACCAGACAAGCTTCTGTTCCATTTGGGTGGCAGCGATGTGTGGGTGACTGGAGGTGGTGGAGAGTGGGCTGCTGGCCGACAGAACACGTCCAAAGGAAGAAAGGGGTGAGGGGTATTCTAGCCATTCGAGGTTCTCCTACTCACAAATGAAGTCCCACAGCTCTTCAAGCTTCTTACTTCTTTCAGACAATCAAATGAAACAGGACAAAAACGAAAGCAAACACACGACCCTGCGGAAAGCTGCCCAGACGGCAGCTCTCCCGCAGACAGAGTCGTGAGGAGGCGCCGGGAGGAGGCTGAGGCGTGCAGTGTGTCCGGCCGGTGTCCGCGGGTGGATCAGAGAGACGCGCTGGCTTCGGGGTACGGACAGTTGCTGTGTTGAGGATTGTGACGTTTCATTTCTCATGCCAGGCCCGCTGAGCTGAGCACAGAATCCAGGCAGCGGGCCGTGTGCCTTCCTGCCTTTCCAGATGGTTCTGGTGTAACGCAGATCACATCTTCTAATGGTGTAAAAAAAAAAAAAAAAAAAAAAAAAATTAAAAGAAGGCTTTGTACGATCTTGTAATTCTGATGTAGAACAATTCCTGTAAGCAGTGAGGTTTGTGCACAGCATTGCTTGGCTGAGAGCGCCCCTTACCATGGGGACAGAGAGCCAGTGCACAGGGACAGGAGACCTGTGGCCTTCCTGCTGGCGTGAACATCTCCTCTGCTCCCTGGCCCCCCACATAGCAGAGACAGGAAGCGCGGCTCACGTGAGCTGGAGCCTGGCACCTGCTGAGACACCCGCTACTGGCTGCCAAGCACGTTATCGCGTCTCAGAAGCAGGCGGGATCTGTGGGCAGCGTGGATGACCCCAGATTGGAGGACGCGATTCGGTTCTATCACAGCTCATACGTAACTAACATCTTATACCAGGTGCAGCCTCATGAAGCCTCTGGATTAGCAGGAACCACAATAACCAGCTGGTCCAGCATCTCTAGGATTCCTTTGCACAATGTTCCCATGAAAGAATGAATGTCCAGACTTCTCTTGTATGCCTCTAGTGGCAGGGGACTCACTACTTCTCTGCACAATTCTCTGTGTCTTGAGATAGCTCTACTCATTAGAAATCGCTTTCAAATATGCCCCCTGATAATTTCTCCCCACCAGCCTTTTTCGCTCCTCATTCGATGTGATGTTTTGTCTCTGGTTTTCTGGGGGTTTATAGTACTTATGTCATCTTTTTAGCCAGGCCATGTGGCACTTGAGGTCACATATTGGCTTCCTCTTTTCTGAATTATCCATGCCTTGCGCAGGACTCATTTCACAGGAGGCACTAAAACATATGCAGGCTGATGCTTCAGAATTTACGCGGATTCATTGCAAAAGGGAATAGGACGGTGGGACTAGGCACGGTTAGGACACAGCCTCACAGAGCAGGGCCCGGATGAGCCCTGGACAAAATAGCTCCAGAAGAACGAGATACATCGAGGCCTCTTTCCGCTATATCTCTTGTTTTTGGAGGTTTACAGTACTTCTCTTTCTGCTGCCTATGAGCTCATTCACACCTAAACACTGTCCTCGGCACATGTTTACTGGCACATTCAAGCATCAGCCTGGCCATTAGCCACAGTTTTTATCTATTTTGGCCTTTTTTTTTTTTTTAAATCATCAAAATGGTCTTTTAATGTTTAGTTGGTGATGTTAACTGGGCTTAAACTTGACTACAGCACAGAATGTGCTGTATGTAGGTGCCATGCCTTGGTGGGTGAGGAGGACAAGCCTGGTCCCTGGCTTCAGGAGGCTTCCTGCTTTTTCTTAAAATGGAGGCTGAGTCAAGAGGTGTCATTCCCCATACTGTGTGTCACCCAGCCCTGCAGGGACAGAGAGGGTTAAAAAGATAATAATAAAACGGTTATCAAGCATTTAGCACGCCCAGGCACTGTTCTAAACAGTTTACCTGGATTAACTCCTTGGTGAAGTGGAGACTGTTTCTAGCCCTGTATTGCAGAGGGGGAAGCCGAGGAAGGGTTACCAGGTTAAACATAGGGCACTCAATTAAATCCGAATCTCAGATCAAGAACACTTTTTTTTTTTTTAAGTATAAGTCTGTCCCAAATATTGCATGGGACCAACTTATCCTAAATTTTTTTTTTCTCTGTTCATGCGAAGTTTAAATGTAACTGGGCATCCTTTATTTTTATTTACTCAATCTGTTAACTCTAAACTGAGGTTCAGAGGAGTTTGGCCACTTGCCCAAAGTCTTACAGCTAATAAATGGTTTCGGCGTCTGTACTTTTAAACCATTCTGCTATGTTGCTTCTATAAATTCACTGTGTATATGAATCGAACAAACAAGGTATGAAAATTGCTTATCCCAATGGCTAGGCCGCAGTAGGCATTCCACAAACGCTAGTTTCCTCCCCTTATCCACCTGCCTGACCCTTGTGGGGCTCTGTGTGATGAACTCATTTTCCAGAATTCCATCATCGCTGTACTAACGTCACCATTCTGTGTTATAGTCAAGTTATTTATTCAATGTTTTCCTTTAACTAATTTTATGCTTAAATATATTTACTTCAAAAACAACTTTTAAATGAGAAAATCATGATTCTGAGCCATAAGTTGAAGGTAACTGTGAAGTGTACAATGAAAATACATTGCATACTTTCACCTACTGTTGGAGTCGGGCTCAGAACCTGCTCTTTATTAAACAGGGAGATTTGTGAACATTAAAAAGACATCGAAGCCATGCTAGCCTTTACCAGAGGTGTTTTTTCTGCTGGATTCTTCAGAAAGGTTAAGAGATAATCAGCATGTGAGTTAATGTTTTTTTTTGCTTGTCTGTAAACCATCTAAAATCATCTCATGCTCCATCTCCCCTACTTTTGGCAAAATAAAGAATTGATGACTGGGACTGGAATTTCTTGATTAGCGAGCACCAGAACAGTGTGTTTGGGGCCACTTCCTTGTTGAGAAAGCTGGTGACCCCAAAAGGCTAGAGTAAGTGCATTCTCAGGGTGGCTGTCACCTTCCAGATCTGACAGGACACAGCTGGCAGACTCTCCCAGGACCTGGGCGAGCTGTTGGCCCCAAATGAGTGACCACGCTTCACCCTTTGGGACTTGTGCCTCCTTTCAACTCTGAGATTCTAATGACCGGGTGATGTTCCCAACCATTCGCCCAGCTTGACTGGCAAACCTAACCCTGTCCTCAGATGGCAATTTAAGTATTTGGAAGGAATTACGAGGCTTAGCAAGGCAATTTCGCATCTGTGTCATCTCTGGTCCCAACAATAGGTCTTGGTTGACCAGGAGTCCTCAAAGCCTCACCTGTTATGTCCCCAAGCCTTTCACTTTTCTTACCCCGACGTACACCCTCTACATGACTTATGAGGATTCCCAGCAGGGCATTTCCTTGCCACACTCTGCTTGGGGATGCATGAGTTAACGACGGGTCCCCCCTCTTGCCCTTGTCCCCAAATTTCAAGGTTTTAGGACAGCGGAAATTACCTCCTCTCATAAAACCCTAAGGACAAGCCCAGCCTTCACAATAGCTAGGCTTTCACCAGGATAGACTGCTGAAAATCTCACGCAGAGATGTTCTTGTCACTGCTTACTTAATTTTTGTGAGTAGGTCATGGCAGAGATCACTGCCTATTTGTTCCACATAAGGAAACTAAGGACTAGGGAAATGACATGGGTTTTCCAAGGCAACTTGGCAAATTAACAGCAGAGTTGATCTGTATTCTATGCTTTTTGGCTTTAAATATACTGTTATTTTGGATATATTGCGCTTTCCTGTATCACTGGATTAGAGCCACATGGTCAGGCTCGCGGCTTCAACACCATGCTTACTGAGATTTATTTATCTGACCTTTAGATGAATACTTGTGTGATCACTGTAAATCCTTCCTCCCATTTTCATAACTCTTATCAACACCAAATCAGATCATGGAGCCAGTGGTCCCCCTTCTTGGCTGCAACTAAGAGTAGTTTTCGCTTCATTCCAGAAACTATAAGCCATCTGACCCTAGATGACATTGGGGAGTTATCAGCATTGACTACAATCTATGTCGTCTCCTAAATAGACTGTAAATTCCTTTCTTTCCAGAGGAGAAGAAAATATCTGACTTTCATTTTCTTCCTTTCAATCGTTCCCCTCCTTACAGGAAACTCAGGATCTGCATTTGGATCCCGTTTGACTTTGAACATACTAGCGAATCATGAAACTGAACATAAGAAGTGATGACAGCGACCACCTCAGAACAGTACAGTCTTGTTTGTAGTTGCATGGAATTTACGGTTCATTCATAGCCTGATATGGATGGATCTATCCCGCTGCTCAATTTCCCATTCAATTTCCCACGTGCTGAGATTGTGTCAAAAGTTCTGCATTAAGTAAAATATATTCTAAAGAAGAACACACGCGTTCTCTCTATGCATCTTCGTAGTCGTCTATGTACCCAGCGGACCTTTACTGAACAAATGAAGGAATTCATGTATTGCCCAATTCGTCCTCTCTGCAATCCCGTGAAGCAAGTATTACCTTTATTTCCATTTTACAGATGAGGAAACCGAGGCTCAGACTCGTAAGCTGTAGAGCTGGGACTATATCATAAAAGCCCAGAATCTTAACCATGATTTTGGACTGCCTCTTAGGAAAGCCTTTCTTTTTCAGGATCCTTAGTGACCTTGATTTCTCTCTTTCCAGCTTCTTTTCTTTAATTTATTTATTCATTCATTCAGTGATTATTCAACAGTCACTTACTGAGTGCACTGTGTTGGATGCTAGGAGTGTAGAAATGATTCAGACCAGAATCGTGCCTCCACGGACCACTTGCTCTTCTTTCACTTAATCTTTGATCATGCGCAGACCTTGCTAGTCTTAGAAAAATTCTCCGCTGACCTCATTTTCCAGTTTTGCTTTTTAGCTTATTCTGTTTTCTTTTCTGTAGCTGAGTTTTCTTGACTTGGTGACCGTTTTACTTATCACTTCCCATCTGTGACCTTCCTCAGTCCCCTGCAAGCTGGTGCTGGTTCTCATCGTTGATGTGCTTGTGAATCAGAAAAACTGAGCCTAAAAGTCATTTCCAGAGACCTGTATGATGCGGAGTTATAGCGAAAGCATCGGGAATTTGAAGGACCCTAAACTCCCAATGTAAGGACAGTTTCAGGGTTGGGCAATGGGAGGTCTGCGATAAAATATCCATGAAACTAATCGGCCTAGAGGGCGTCATGGAAAAACTTCTGTGCAATTTGAGCTCTTAAACAAAAATTTAAAAACACATGAAGAAATTCATTGCAATAAGAGGCAGTCAGTATACCCTCCACGTGAGAGGATGCAAACCTGA